>NW_017731925.1:516360-518949 GCF_001890085.2 Hipposideros armiger
CCAGCTCCAGGTTGAGCTGTTGTTCAGCATCTTAGCTGTAGAGGGCAGTGTCACTGGCCCTCATATGTGGGATCCAAACCAGGGCCCTCTGGTGTCCCAAGCCAGCTCTTAACCAACGCGCCACTCGACTGGCCCGGAAATATTTATTAAACACCTACAATGTGATGGAATATACTTTGATGGATATATTTTAATGTTACAAATGTGTCACTACTTTGAGTGTGTTACTAGAAATTTAATGAATGGACAGAGTCAGGTTGATTGTTTATCTAAGGCAGTGCCAGCACACAGGGAGAAAGATGGAAAGACTCCCTTTCTTGGAAATCTTTTCAAAACAGGATGCTCATTTGTTTTCCTGGGATAATTTTACTCCATTGATTCAATCTTAACTAGGTAAATCAGGTATACTTTAGCTTCAGTTGCCGGAAAAATTGAAATTATAGCTCAGTTTTATAAGCTACCCTTTCTACAAGGACTGCTACCACCATCCAATTCCATTTTCACAATGAAAACAGAGAAACTATGTATAATCCTACCTAGGAATAGAGAGTGACATTCACACATGGCTAACTGTGCTTCCTTCTGAGGGATTTGGTACACTTCTGGTAAATGCTGTTCTACTACAACTTTGGTGCAGCTGAGAGCCACTCTTTAACACTGTTCATTTTAATTGGGCAGAAATTTAAATCCTGCAGTAATTAGAGCAAGGCAGCTCCAGACTGTGTTTGTCTTGGGCTCCATAAGTTAATGGGAAACCTGCCAAAATTTCTGGCTTGCAAAGTGTAAAAGGGTCATAAAGCTTCCCAGCCCAATGTTTTTCAAAGTAGGCCATTTTTTTCTTTACAATTTTATTGGCCTCTTAGGTATCTTGGTAGGGTATAATTCTCTGATTACTTATAATAAAAGATATTACATGCTGGATAAAAAAACCTAATTTAATTGGGAAGAAAACATTACACAGGTGCTTCCCTTCATAAGCCCCCAGAGATGGTAACAAGTGGACTTAATACTCACTACCTCAATGGTACTTTGACAGAGCAATAAGGTAGAAATTAATCAGATTCTGAAATAGTCCATAAGTTAAGCTTTATTCATGTGAACTAGTAGTGAGGCAAATGTGTTTGTGTAATGGGGTGACAAGTGTTTTGGGAACAACCTGTTAGAGAATGAGGAGGGGGAAAGTTTGGGAGAGGTTTTTGGTGGGAACAGAACTTTAGAAGCTAGTTTAGGATTAAGAACAGAGGGGAGAAAAAAAGAGGAGGGACCAAGATAGTGACATAGGAGGCTCCTAAACTTTCTTCCTCACATGGATGCATTGAATATAAGCTATATACAAAGCGATTCCATCTGAGAGACATGCAAAAATTAGTTGAGTGACTTCTATACATTGGACAAATGAGAAAATACTCACATGAAAATGAGTAGGAAAGGCTGAGACACACCCTTGTCATAAACCCCACCCCCACCATGCACATACAATTGTCAGGGAATCCCCAACTCCCAGCATCTCCCTGAGGAGTAAAGGGATTGGACCGTATACCGAGTGCCCCAGCTTTTAAGGCTCCCAACCAAGGCGCAGGCCCTCAAAACATGTGGAGCTAACAGCAAATGGAGTTTACTTCCAGAGAACCACAGGACACTAGCAACAAAGAAGCAGTTCTTAATGGGTGCACATGTAAGCACTCACCATGGCAATGCTCCAGCGCTCAATGCACAGGGAGCTGCAAAAATGCCCATTCTCCCATTCTTTCTGTGGAAGGGGTTTGACTGCATACTTTACAAGCTGCTGCCTGAGGGTCCAGCATCTAATTAGCATGTACAAGAGCTGACTGCAATCCTCTCCAGATCCAAAAGAGCCACTTCCCTCACCTTCTCCCTCTGGCTTGCTTGCTTCAAAAATAAAAACAAGTTGCCAATATCTCCCTGGAAGGAGCTTATCACACATCTAATACCCCAGTTTTTACAGCTGCCACCCAAGACATGAGCCCCAAAATCACTTCGATCTGATAGTCAATGAGGTTTGCATTCACAAGTTCCATGGGAGGAACAATAGCAAACAAAGAAGCAGTTTTTAAACAGGCGCAGGAGCACCTCCTCATGGCTGTACACCTGGGCTCAGTGCAGGGGAAGAAAACAAAAATGCCCGCCTCCCAGTTTCTCCCTGGAAAGGATGTAACTATGTACATTCCCAGCTGCTGCCTAAGGGTCTGGTTTTTAATCACCTTGCATCTAGATGATGACTGGAGTCTTCCCTTTGAGACATAGATAGGTTTTGGACTAGCATTAACTGCTGGGAGCTTCTAAGAATAAAGATGGTGGCATGGACAATCACAAATGTTTGAGAGACAACCAGGAGTTTGGGTCACACTGACTGATGAGGTTCATCTCCTACACAAGACCAGCAAATGCTGGGAGAGATGTCTATTTTATGTAATGTGCAGAAACCAAAATGAAGGGTCAAAAAATAATGATGAAGAAGAAGAAGAAGAAGAAGAAGAAGAAGAAGAAGAAGAAGAAGAAGAAGGAGGAGGAGGAGGAGGAGAAACAAGGGAGTATGTTTCAAGCAAAAAAAACAAGTTATTCTCTAGA
>NW_017731925.1:519094-535179 GCF_001890085.2 Hipposideros armiger
ATTTTGCTACTGTTATGAATCGTAATGTGAATATCTTTTTGTTTTCCGATGGTCTTAGGCGACCCCTGTGAAAGGGTCGTTCGACCCCCAAAGGGGTCATGACGTGTGGGTCGCCACACACAGGTTGAGAACCGCTGCTCTAGATGTTGATCTTACTGAAATGGAGGTATGTGATTTAGCTAAAGAGGGGTACAAAAAGTAGTCATAAAAATGCTTTGCTGAGGTCAGGGAAACAATGTATAACAAAGTAAGAATTTCAACAAGACAAAATATTAAAAAGTCCCAAATACAAATCATAAAGCTGAAGAATACAAAAATTAAACTGAAAAATTCAATTGAAGTATTCAAAAGCAGATTAGAGCATGTAAAACAAAGGATCGGCAAACTCAAAGAGTGGGAAGTGAAATTCATCCTATCAGAGGAGCGAAGAAATAAAAAATATAAAAAATGAAAAACAGAAATACAACTTAGGAGACTTACGGAATGCCATTATGTTGATCCTGTATATGCATTATAGGGTGTCCAAGAGAGCGAGAAAGGAAGAAAGCTTAATCAAAGAAATAATGGTTGAAAATTATTCTAACCTAGAAAAAGAAACAGACATTCAGATCCTGGAAGCACAGAGTACCAAATAAGAAGAGACCCACATAGAGACATATCATAATTAAATTGTCAAAAGTTAAAGACAGAGAGAATCTTAAAAGCAGCAAGAGAAAAGGAACTCGTTATGTTCAAGGAAATCCTGAAAAGGCTATCAACAGATACTTTTAGCAAAAGCTTTGCAGGTTAGAAGGGAGCAGGTGACATATTCAAAGTCCTGGGGAAAACAAAACAAAACAAAACAAAACAAAACCCTACCAATCAAGAATACTCTCCTCAGCAAATTGTCCTTCAGAATTGAAGCAGAGATCAAGAATTTTCCAGACAAAGAAAAGTGAAGAGTCCTCACAAACAAGTCTTATAAAAAATTTTAAAGTAAGCTCTTCAAGCTGAAACAAAAGGGTGCTAATTTGTAACATAAAAACCTATGAAAGGATAAAACTGTCTGAGATACACACACACACACACACACACACACACACACACACTCATACTCATGCACACACAGTGCCAAAAAAATGTATACACATTTTAAGATAGGAAAAACTATTAAAATTGTAATACTCAATATATACCAATAACAAAAGATGAATATAGGTCACATTTGACTTCTGTAATTATAAGAGGTGCTCAAAGTGGTTACCATCAGCATAATTTTAATACAGTTTTTTTCCTTTCTTAAAATAGGTATGCATTCTTTTGGTTCTCTCTCTCTCTCTCTCTCTCTCTCTCTCTCTATCTATCTATCTATCTATCTATATAGATAGATAGATAGATAGATAGATAGATAGATAGATAGATATAGTTAAATTCAGAGCACTCTAATATTGTAACAGTGGTAGGTAAAATCACTTATAATTCTAGTGTAAAGGTAAAACAAATGTATCAAAAATAACTATAAAATAATTTGTTAATGGATACACAAAAAGAGGTTATTGTGAAATATGGAGGAATTTAAATAATGTAGAAATTTCGCATTCATTTGAAGTTAAGTTGTTATCAACTTAAAATAGATTTATAAGATGTTTATGTAAGCTTCATGGTAACCACAAAGCATAAAACTATTGTCATTATAATAGAGACACAAAAGATAAAGTGAAAGGAATCTAAGCATACCACTGGAGAAAAATCATCGAATCACCAAGGAAAAGAGCAGGAGAGGAAGAAAGGAAATAAATACCTACAAAACCATCAGAAAACAATTAACAAAATGGCAATATTAGGTCCATACCTATCAATAACTACTTTGTATATAAATGTGTTAAATTCTCCAATGAAAAGATAAAATGACTGAATGAATAAAAATACAAAACCCAACTGTATGATGACTATAAGAGTTTCACTTCAACTTTAAGGACACACATAGGCTGAAAGTTAAGGAATAGAAAAAGGTATTCCATGCAATTGGAAACTAACAGAACGCAATAGTAGCTGTACTTATGAATACATCAGAGAAAATTGACTTTAAGCCAAAATACTGTAACAGAGACAAAGGGTATAATATATTGATAAAGGAGTCAATGAATCAAGAGAATATAGTTATTACAAATATTTAGGCACCCAATATCAGAGCACTAAATATGTAAATTAAATATTAACATACCCGAATGGAAAAATAGATAACAAAACAATAACTGTAGGGACTGCAACACTCCACGCTCAACAATAAATAGATCATTCAGACAGAAAATCAATAAGGAAACATTGGGCTTAAACTACACATTAGGAGAGATGAACCTAATAGACATATTTAGAACATCTCATTCAACAGCAGCAAAATACATATTCTTCTCAAATGCACTTAGAGCATTCTCCAGGATAGACCAGATGTTAGGCCACAGACAAGTCTTAACAAATTTAAGAAATTTGAAATTATCTCAAGCATCTTTTTCAACCACAATGGTATCAAAGTAAAAATTAATTAAAAGAAGAAAACAGGAAAAATCACAAACATGTGGCATTTAAACAACATGCTCCTGAGCAACCAGGGGGTCAAAGAAGAAATCAAAAGGGAAATAAAAAAATATGAGCCAAACGAAACTGAAAACACAACATACCAAAACTTTTGGGATAAAAGTGTTAATTAACTCAATGGTAAGGAACACTTCCACATTGCATATGTATATCAAATAATCACATTGTACATTTTAAATCTATTAAATTTGGCTGTTAATGCTATCTTAATAAAGCTGAAAAAAAAAACACCACGAAACCCCAGAGTACTGATGAAAGATTTAGAAGATGGAGAAAAGAGGTAAAAATAAAGATAACAAAGGTAATGTGCCCATTGGCATGGAATGCTATTAAAAGATGTCATTTATAAGTTGTTGAAACAGTAAATAAAAGTATAAGTATATTATTTAAAACTGCAAAGGCCATTTCAAAGATCTAAAAATAATGAACTGAAGTGTGTATTGGCAGGAGTAGCAATAGCATTAAGCAAACTAAATCTTTACAGTGATCTTAGCTGAGCCATCCTGCCACCTGTTAGCAGCTCAGTGGCTGCTCAGCTCGGGCTGGGACTCGAACCGCTGTTGCTCAGAGCTCAAACTCTTGAGTGAGCTCTTAACCAACTGAGCCACTCGGCCGGCCCCTAACAGTGATTTTTAAATCACAGATATGTATTATATTATAAAAGTGTATGTCCTTTTGGAAATAAATTTTACTAAACATTTTTTAAAAAAATAATAAAAAAGTAAAAAAGAAGAAGGGAGAGAATGAAAGGATAGGAAACGGCAAGAGAAAGCATTTCAGTCATGGGAGAGCCCTAAGATAATTCTTGTAGATGGGAAGGAGACGCCAGGCTCAGTTTGTTTTCTTAAATCCTTGTCTTTTAGTCATTCATTTACACACACTATGTACTTAAAAATTGTGTTAAATTGGGTTTTAAGTGATGGAATATATAATGCCTAATTTTAGAGTGATTTTGTCACTTACAAAAGGCTGGTAATGATGGAAGCATTCTGTTGGCTGAAAGAGATGAGGCTCCCAGCATACAACAGGGGATACTGAGGGAGACGGCCTCAGGAAGCCTGTCGTCCCTGCGGGCTGCCCACAGCCTCCTCCAGGGTGTGTGATCAGGTTAACACAAAGTGGGAACAATGGACTAATTGGCATAATGAAGAGGCTGGGGATGTTTCCTCTAATTATTCTTGCCATGTGGTCTTGATATGTTCTGTCTTCAATTATGTCATGGACCCCAAACTTCTCAGGGACACCTTAATTCATATACTATCAAGGTTTAACAATTCACCATCTTGTCCAGATAGTTAGAATTTAACACCACCAGTAAGAAGCCAAAACACATCACATAACACAATTTAACCAATATACGGGAGTAATTTTCATTGCACAAAAGCAGCTGTGTGAGGTTCTGCAGAACGTCCCTCTAGATTGCTCAAGCAAGCCACGCTTCCGGGACTTCCGAGGAGGGCGTGCAGGCAGCAGCCGCCTCCCACCTTTACTCTCTAATCAGCTCACCAAGGTGAAGATCAGGAAGTTGGCTTTGTGCACAGAGCTCTCATGGAGAGTAAGAGAAGCAGCCCCACAATTTTCATGTTTATTTCAACTGCCAGGATGAGAAATCTTTCTGGAGCTTGGCTCCTCTGGGCATCTGCCACCTGCCTATATTCTTAAAAGGCTACTTATTGTTCCCCTGGTTTAAAGTGTACGTATTTCTGGTGACCATTCATAAACTGTGATTTACCCTGGACAATTCTAATTTGAGTCAAACTTCTAGTTTGGAAACCAATAAGCTACTTATATTGTTCTTGGTGAATAGTAATGTAACAGAATTCCTTGTCAGAGTAGGTACAGGTAAGAGTCAGATTCTGTACCATCTTGGCAGCTATCATAGGTAATTTGTGTGCCTGACTTCTCAGTGAAGCAGTTATCAAGGCTTCCTTTTTGTTTTTGTTGTTGTTTTAATGTATCTGCAAAAGATGCAAGATTCTTCACAGGTGTTAATTAATTCTTCGGTTATTCCCTAAATTACTGGTACCAAGTGATATTAGTTAATAGTCTTTTTTATGCAAAATTCTGTTGATTAATGAACCATCACTTTGAATCAAGTGCTATCTGAGTGTATAAGAATTATTAACTTAACAAGCGTGAGCAAAGAAAGCTCTAAGCTAAAGATTTACATGCTCATAGAAGAAAATGTGTAGTCATGTATGTATCTTCATTGACCCTTAATTCACTTTTGTTTACTTTTAATCCAGTGCTAATATAATGATTCAAGTAGTTACTATCTGTTAAAGTTCCAGATGAGAGGAGAGGAATGATTTTTTTCACGAGGAAGAAAAATTTGTTTAAGAAGAAATTATCTCAGGATAAAATTAATCAAAACTTTATATATGTAAAACAAAACTTTGCATTTTGTAGCCAGGAAATGATGATATTGAACTCATTCAAAAACTAATTGCTTTGACTCATTTTTTGAGTGTTTATGTAAGTATTACTAACAATGATAATTTATATTTATAGTTTAATTTAAATGTCACTGTTTTATGGAAATTATACAAAAGTGTGCAAAAAGTATGTTGAAGGTTATTAATTGTAGTGTTGTTTATTAATAACAAAAAAGTAAAATATCCTCAACTTCCATTACCAGGAGATTGATTAAATTTTAGATGCATTTATATGATGGAATACCAGATAGTTATAAATAAGTACATGGTAGACTGATATTTATTGATAAAATATTTAGATATATTGGTTGAGTGGCCAGCAAAATTAAGGAACAGAATATGATAGAACAATTAAACTTAAGGTAGCATGTATATGTGGGTGTGTGTGTTTACAAAGACTGGGTGAGTAGAGGACGAGGAGGAGGGGTGGGGAAGTAGAAGAATGAAACGTTCCATTCCAGAATGCTCCAAAACAATTCCATCTCCTAGGGTAGCAGTATTCCAGGCTGCAAAACAGCTAAGTCTTGTTCCAACTCATTTTGTTTCTTTGGCTCCAGAATTTAAGGGCTTGAGTGGTCTCCTTTGAAATGTGTCATGGACTAGCAAATGCTGGGCTTTCCCCTTTATCAGTTAAATAATAAAAATGGCAAGTCTGTCTTCATAACTTTTTTGATGAAAAAGTGTAAAAAAATTCCCTTTATTGAAGTACTTATGCTCACCAATGCAATTATATTTTTTAACTCAAAGTGAGTGACTCTAATTAAGAAAGTTACTTTCAAATTTTAAATATCATCATATGTATTTGTTGAAAGATAATTGTCCATGGGTCTTTTGTGTTTTTTCATGTCTTGTAAGCAGGGACATTGACTGTATTCCAGACTATCTTTTAAATTGCTTGTACAGTGAATAGCTTTGAAATATAGAGATTGGGTCTCCCTCTACATAGAGGGCAGATTCTTTTTATCATCTTTATTATAAGAAAGATAATGTCTTCTTCCAGGACAAAGTTCAATAGGCTTATTGCCCATTATAAAAGATCTGGGTTTCTTAAGCTTAAAGTTCTTCTCCATAATGTAACTCACTGTGTATGCAGGATCACTTGGTCTTTTTCATAACTGGGGAACTGATTAAAATGTGAATACTTTGCCTACTGCTATCACTGTGAATAATTAATTGCTTTTGTCTCTGAGGCAGGAGTCTCATGTCATCTGTCAGTATCCATAAAACTGACAGGCTAACTTCTTAGCTGGCAAATAGGGTAAAATTTCAGACCTTTTACAGTTATTGACTGGATCTTGTCATGACTCAAAGTTATCTAAGTTACAAGTGCTTTCATTAGGACATTTAATTACACATATTTAGATAAATAAGAAAGGTTTATTTAATGTCAAACTCCAACTTGAACTTATTGATTTCTGACATTTCTTCTTAAAGTAAGTCATTTTGATTGAATTAATCACAAACTGGTTTAAGATATTTATTGTAGTATAAAATAACTTTAAAATACATTACAAAATAATTGTCCTTTAAAAGTTATGTCAATTACAATGACTGATAATTTAAGAGAACATTTCTCTGACAAATCAATACAGAGACTCTGCAGTGATCGGTTTCCTAAGGTTCATATTACCAGTGAATTCAAAGTAATTTAAACAGAAAAGAGAAGAGAAATGGATCAATATCAGTGGTCAAGTTAGATTGCATTCTATAAGCAATGAAATATCTTTGGTTTCTTTTCAAGTAAATAATCAATTGTCAGTAACTATTCCTCAAGGAATATCTCAGGCATGAATGGTCTTTTGGTTAATACTTTCATTTTCTTTCTTACTAACTGTTATATAACTTTGAGAAATCATTTTCCCTATGGTTCTGTATAATCCAGAGTAAATACCTCAGTCAAGCAGTTGCTAATGTATGTACCTGATTCATGGTTTGTGCAGGAGCTCGATCCATCTTCATTCAAGTGTTCTGCACCACAGATTTACTGCAGAAAAGGAAACTGCTCTAAAAGCAGTACAGAGCACTCAGGCATAGAGGGCAAGAAATGGTGGAAGCAAGAACATCTGAGAAGTCTTTCTGAAAAAAAGTAAGCCTTAACCTAGACAGGGGTCTAGGTAAAACTTCAATAAGTAGGGTGTGTGAAAAAAACCTGTCAGACAGAATGAAGATACAGACAAAGCTGTGGAGACTGAAATGGTGCAAGGGTTATCAAAGACATAATGAGAAACATGTGCTAGCTGGAGTGTGTAGGGCTTCAGTGTTTTTCATCTTGATTAGTCACGTTCTGAACTAGAAATGAGTGCTTGGGGGAATGTTTGCGTTGAGAAGATATTTGAAGCTAAGGGAATGGAAGAGATCACCAAGTGGAGTGTGTGTAGAAATAAATGGGATTATAGTGTAACTATGAAGAAGGCCCATAAAGAAAAGAGAATCCACCAGGAAGACCCAACTGTACAAGCAGGTAACTTACTCATGTGCACACAGTAGTCCTGGGAGGCTGAATGCTGGAGTGCAGCCCAACCAGTCTCAAAAATATTGTGTGACGTCAACCAAAACACACATTCAACCTCAGTTTCTTCATCTATCCACTGAGGGATAAATCTCTGAAAACACCATGGTCCCTCCCATCTCTGAATCTCTAATTTTATTTTCCCATTAGTAGTTAGGAGAGAATCTCAGGCAAGGTCACTGAATGGGCAATATACCAAAAAATTACTGGGGTGGAGATGGTAGGCATTACAAACCTTGTGCCCTCATGCAAATCTTTTTGTCTTTGTGTTTATTCCAGTGATCTTATGTTGGCACAGACTCAAGTATACCAAACAATTAAGTGTACCAAACAATTAAGTGTCGGTGCTATTAAAAAACAGTAGCCATTGTGACTTGCTAAAAATATCAAGTAACAATCTATAGTCATAGAGCCTTTGTATTTTGCAAGATGTTTGAAGTTCATTTGCATTTTTGTGTAAGATCAAGCCCTAGAATGTGTATTAAAAGCACCAGTAGCATTGGTTTCAATGGCATTTCCACTAATAAAGTCAACAGGGGAAGTGACGGTTGGGTACACATAATGTAGTATGAAAAATCCAATTTGTATCCAACCCAAATCTGTTCATTCATATGTTCTCAAGTTAAGATAATAATAGGCTGGAGAATTTCAAATTTGCTTGTATAGATGAAACATTTCCTGGAATAACTTTTAAAAATTCAGAGCCTGATTCTGTGTGCCAGGCAGGATCTCTCACATTATAAAACAAAGTTTGTGCCAAACTGTCTTATTCCTGAAAGTAAAGCAAACTTAAAATCCAACAATGGTGATATCTTATTTAAGGAGGAAATACAGTACAGTTAAAGCTGTTTTCCAAGATGATCTAATATTTTTACCCAAATAATTTTTAAAACTCACCTTCATTGTTTAAGGCCTGGTTTATATGCTTATCAGCAGTCTATTATTTGGGATATTTTATATTTCTAAAAAAAATGTTATAGCTGATAGGAAGTATTTCCCCTCTAAGCAAATTACTTCTGAGGAGGACACACATGCACTGAGTATTGGGTAAGAACCAGGCACTGGAAGATGCTTCATAAATCTTATCTGATTTAGTCCTCACAGCAGCCCTATAAAGAAACCATTACTTTTCCCAACGAGGAAGTTAAATATCAAAATTTTAAGTATATCACCAAATTACTTAGCTGTAAAATTTGAATATCCTTCTCTTTGATTCAATGAGAATCGTTCTTTTTTAGGGGATAGTATCTGACCACTACATTAGTAAGCTTCAACTGACTTCTTTCCCGATGGCATATGAAAAGAGCTCTCCCCATTACAATAGTCAGGAACATGATAGCTGACGGAGCCCTGGACGTGGGGCTTAGAGGACCTGGCTTCTACCTCCATTTCTGTCACATTGGCTTCCTAACCTAACTGGGGATCCTCACATTTCTCCTAAATGAGGGGTCTCAGCCCTTCCAGTGACTGCTTTCTGTGACTCATTTTCTCACTTCATATCTAAATTTACTTGGCAATCTCAATGCTAACCTTTTTCCCCCAGTGATGATAACTATTAGAAGACAACAGATTTTTTTTCTTTCTTTTTTATTTTCCTTTTTCTTAACTAAGGATTTTTAAGCTTCAACTAGTGAACTGAACGTACTATAAGTTCAGAATCCTGACCCATTTCAATTCATCAACCTGATTACTTCAACGTTGTTAACCAGATTCTACAGTTCTGAAGTTAGACACATCTGAGAGTTAAGTGCAGCTGCTTCAATATCTTCTTTGCTAGTTACTGGTTTAAATAATCTAAGTATGCATCTCATTACTTGGCTACAAGGCTCCATGACATATTTTATTTTTAAATCCATAGCAACTACTGAATTTACATGCATTCAGATTTCTTGGATGCCACAGTTGAGACTCTTTCCAATTTCTGAGGAGATTAGTAAAATAAGAATTGCAAATGTGTAAAATCCTACCAGTTTAAATTAGGAATAATGAAGCTTGCCTTCTTTGGGGTGAAATGATGAGATTTTGATAGCCAATCTTGAACAAAGATTATTTAAGAGGTAATCCTAGATGGGATATAACTAACTGAAGGCAGAAATTATTATTTATCCACATTTAACCAAAATAGCACCACTATTGATGGTCCAAACAGTTTCATAATTAGAATTTGAAGCAACTGAGTTCTGAAGAGAATGGCTGTGTAATGAACAAGAGCTGAGCCACTAGAGGCTGGCCTCTGGTGGACGTTCCACACGTGATGCCAGTGGGGATGAATTTCTTGCCTGACGTGTCGTGCCAAGGAGTTCTTTATACCCACTTACGAATTTATGTTACTTCACTCAGTACCTCTGAGAAATCTCCCTTCAAATTCTTTGCAGTAGCAATTAATCTATTCATATATTCCTTCTTTCATAAATCCCTCTCATTCTTTCCCCGCCTCTCTAGTAACTGACTTCCTTTTCAATCTCACTTTTGCTTGAATTCACCTGAGCCTTTTTCATTTGTCTGATATGGAAAACCCTGGATCGTAGGACAAACATTTTTGTCCAGTCAATGTGTTGTCCTCTTTATTGATTTAGTCCCTGTCCACACTCTCAGATAGCCTTTGGCCAGACTGAGAAGTCTGAGAATCTGTTTAGTGCTCTGCTTTCTCCAACGATGGCCTCTGCAACAAAGGAGAGGATTTTGTACCTACTGTGGGGAGCCGGCTGGGATCAGCCAGGGACACTGAGGCTGTAAGCTGGCAAGCTACAGGCCTCCTTGTTAGGATGAGCAGCTTTAGAGCAACTTTAGAGCAGCAGTAGAGCAGCCTAAAAGTTACAGACCAGAGCTGCAGTAAGGGTTAAGCCTGACAGCTGGCAAGCTCACAGGCTCTTAGGCCTTGGGGAACAGCGTGGGAAGGTTGCTGGGTAGATCTCATCTCCACTGTGCCCCTGAAGAAAGAACAGCCAATGTCACAGACAGCTTTAAAAGTTACAGAGTGGAAGGCCACCCTGTTAACAGTTTCTACTTGCTATACTTTGTTTTGTCTCGCTTCGGAAAGATTGCTTCCAAGGAATTTGTTCCCTGAGAGGAGGGGGCTACTCCCTCAAGTTCCCAAAACCCCCTACCTTAGGAAAGTTACTTTTGCTATAAAAGCTGTATACACATAATAAACGAGGCCACTTTCTGCCATCAGCATTGAGTGGACCTCCCGTTCCCAGCTTTTTGTCTCTATCTCTTTATTTCTCATCTCCCACCCAATCCTCCTAGGTGCGTAAGGTCAAGTGAGCTGGTCTCGTTCAACCTACAACAGCAGTCAGTTGCCACACTTAAGAGAAAGCAATTCATGCTTGAGGAAGCACTACCCATGTTTTTGTTTGTTTGTTTTGCATGTGTATGACAATTATGCCCTACTGTTAAAAAAAGCAAACCTACAGCAACCTTTTTAAAAAGATTTGGGGGGGGGGGTTGGGGAAGGGGAACAGCATTGGGGAATCAGGGAAGGCGAACAGATAAGTTGCTGTCCTTTTGTTCATCAGTCTAGTTGTGGAGGGCGTCGCTTCACTGGCCCATGCTGGTATTATCATTGTGCTCTTCCCAGGTGAGGCAGTCACTCGCAGGCCACTGGACGGCGGCTCACAGTGGCTCATGGCAGCTCATGAAAGCTCACGAAAGCTCACGCCCGCTGCCAGCCAGTCCCATTGCAGCCTATGCCATAGCAGGCGACTCATGGCAGCCCAGCTCCAGGTCGAGCTGTTGTTCAGCATCTTAGCTGTACAGGGCGCAGCGTCACTGGCCCTCATGTGGGATCCAAACTGGGACCTTGCCACTCAGAGCTGACATCCAAAGCCAACTCCTAACCAATGTGCCACTTGGCCAGCCCAAAACAACAGGGACTTTATTCAAGTATGGATTAAATCAATTAGCACAGTTGTTTCAATTGTTTTTTGGTTTGCATTAATTCAAACGGTTGTCTCAACCAACTACTGCTTTGACCATTTAAGTCTGAGAGGTGCTTTATCTAGCGTTGCTTGAATTCTGCATAACCAAATTAGTGAAAAATAAGGCTTATTTCTAAAGCTTTCATCATCTAGTGGCATTAGTTTTGGCAGAGTTTAGAGAAACTTTCATTATTTAAAGCCTTATTCACATCACTATAATCACACCCCTGTTGGAACTGAAAGTTTCACATGATACCCATCCATCCCAAAGGCAAGTTTATGATCACAAAGTCATTGTCAACTCCAGGCTATCTCCAACCCTTGCTGGCATAGGTCCATAAGACTGAATTTGATAGGCTCAATGTCTGGAATGCTTGTTTATTTTCCAAATAGTGTAAGACAATCAAAATATTCTTGGTAAACCATCTTACTAGAACAAAATTGTTTGGGGATGGGTCAGTAAAGAGCATTCCAGGCAAGGGGAGAGTATGTCTGGAGGTGACAGCCACGGGCTGGTCATGTGTTCAGACACACAGGGTGGGAGATAGACTGTGGGTACAACTAGAGGTAGAACAAGCATTTGGAAAGGAGCCCTAGAAACATCCCAACAGGCAAACATAGATTTCAATAGAATTATATGCTTCAATCATAGTATTTTGATCAATACTTGTTGAGGGGAGAGGCCATAGAGATTTTAAGATAATGCGGAAGATTTCAAGAAAAGAACAGGCAGAATGCTTTAATTTCAGATACCCACACATGAAAAACTGCATGAATTATAAGGTGTGTAGGAGGCTCATAGGCATATGTATTGCTAAGGCAAATACTTCATTTTAAGATGTCTATTTAAACTCATTAAAAAAGGAATCGGCAATATTGTCAGATCACATATAAATAAGGACCATGATGAGGAGGAGGCTAGATGGCATCATTTCTGTGAGAGTAGGAGGTACTCAGAATTTGAGAAATGAGTCAGCCTTATTGAGCACAGTATTTGCTAGTCATCGGAGTATCTAGAAATCTGCATATCATGAGGGATTTCCCACTGGTAAAGTGCCTGAGAGTTAACCAGGAGGCTGCAGCCCAAGCAGGACTTGTGGGACCAGGCTTTGGTTTCACTCGATTCATAATGTGGACTCGTTCCAGGTCTGCATGGGGCACAGGACAGACAAGTGTCCTCAGATGTGTAGTGATAGATTAGGTGTTAAGTAGAACAAAGGAAAACAGATATCTGCACCAGGTCTTGATTTGGATACTAAATGGTTTTTAGAGCAGGGAACTGACTGGGAAATGGCGTTCTTGCTTCTGTATGATGGCTGGCTCCTAAGAGCTGGGCTATGCTGCTGGGCAGTGTGAAGGGCAGCACAGACATCAGCATGTTAACCTGCTGCCAAAACGTTTCGCCGGAGTCCCTGTGAAGAGTGCTTCTAAGGAGATTACATTTGTTGAATATTCTCTATATGAACCTGCATGGAGATTGTGAACACAAAACACTAAAGTACTTCCTAAATTGTGTGCTATGAAACCTATAAAATGGTTTATTAATTGAATAAATTTGGGAAACAAGGCAATACTAACATCCCTTTAACATTCATTAGCTTTCACATTGAACATGAGTATATTCAAAGTTCAGTAAGATGTTGCAACAAAGAAACCTGCTTAACTAAGAATTCCCCATCAAAATTTTTTTTAATATCATCTGTGATTAATCCCTCTTGCCTTATCTATTGAGGTCTACTTCCTTCAGAATCAACCTCTCCTCCCCTTACCTATTGCACAGGAACATACCCTTAATCTTAAGAGTGGGTTTCCAAAAGCCATGTTTATACAATGGAACTAAGGAATGTGCTGAAATTGGCAGATCAGACAAGAAAGCAACATTTACATTACATAAGTATGTGCTTAAGGCTCACACCTTCAAGCTGCTTCTCCATCCTCAGTTCTTCATGCACTTCTAACGTGACCCTCTGATAAGAGAAGTAGGGAGACAGGAAGTCAAAATTAACTTCTTTATAGCCACTTGACATTAGCCATATGGAAAGATGGGTTATGGCCACTCTTTGTACCCAGACCTATTCCTACCGTGGCCTTTCTGTCTAGAGGATGGAGCTGGACATGCAGTTTAGTTCAACTTTTGGATCTGAGTTTTCCAAAACTCTAGATTCTCAGTTTTCTCAGTTATCACCTGACTCTAATAACTGCCACTATATAGGAACAACATGAACATGAACTTTCCCAAAGTGTAGAGCCTCCCTCATCTCCACTGGTTTTCAATGGTTTTGAGGTTTTTTATCCTTGTTTTCTATTCCCATTCTCTGTCTTTCAAAGCTTTTCAGTAGTCAAGAAGCTGTTGGGGAAGATGACAGCCATATTGCTATTGCAGAAATGAACCAGGCTCATGCAGCCTGGAAGAATATTTCTAATAAGATATATAATAAGAAAATCTAGAGCTGGGTGTTGTCAAGCTTCCTATGACATAACTGGGGAAACGAGAAAGCTGACCCATAGAGACAGGAAGGATGCCAGAAGCCCATGAGACGAGGGACAGAGTGAGCATCATGGGGTCTGGTCCCAGGTTCTTCCTGAAGCCATTCTCAGATGCTTTTGTTCCTGCACCCCATATTTTTTTGTGAGTCCATACAGACTCAAGCTGGTTTTTGCTTCTTGGGACAATGCTCTTAACTGGTACAACACCAGTCAACATCATGGGATTCCAGCACTCAATGAAGGCACACTTTGTAGAATGGAAGCCCTGGGAGCTTTCCAGGAATGTAAGGGACAAATACAGAGATGGTGACATCTACTCTTGGTCTGTGTCACTGCACAGTTAATTATTACTGTTATTGAAAATCCAGTTCCAAACTATCTCATTACTTCAATAGTGACACAAAAAATTAGATGTAAATATATAAAGAAAGTAAGACACATTTTCAAAGCCTCAAGATTCCCAGCCTGAAATGAAGATGGATAATAAATAAGTAAAGAATGAAATCAGCATGAACATTAGAGAAAGTCAAAACCCCAAGAGGTCAGATTTGGAATCCAGTGCCTAACTTTAAAATCTTTTAATTCATCATTTAAGTAGATCTGGGTGAACAAATGATTAAAAAAAAGACAAATTTAAAAATTCTAGGTGTATAAAAATTGACTGTGCTTTTCATAGCAGTACTCACTGTTCTATGCAGTCACACACACTCTTTCATCATCTTGAGCTCTTTTATAAGAAATGCATGGCTACTGATGCCACAATGATCTTCCTGAACAATGTTAGTCTCAGCCCTTGGTGACAATCACAGATGAGAGCATAGCAACCAAGCAATTCAAACTGAAGCCACAGAGCTAAATCAATCATTGCTGAGGGGATTGACTTCAGGTATAACCTATAGAACATGCAAAGAATCAAAAAGCAAAAGATTTTAGTACTAAAGAATAAAAATCTAAACACATTAGGTTGTTAAAAGTCATATTAAATTATTGTTATTGTGTCTCTAACAAGGTCCTGTGTAGATAAAACAAAATGTAGGGAGGTAAGTACCACTTAGTAGCATTTGACTCAAGACCCCATTGTATCTCTGCACATTGAACTCACCATAGTTGTGCATTGTTCTGGTTATGGACTGCCGCATAACAAACCACCCCAACACAGTGGATTAAACAATAACAATCTATTATTATTATCATCATCATCATCGTCATCATCATCATTCTCAGGACCTCCCACACAGTCGGAAGGAGAAGGTGCTGAGGCAGTAGTTGTCCCCAAAGCTTCCTTACTCACATGCCAGGTACTGAGGCTGGGAGACAAGGACAGCTGGGGCTCTTCTAAGAGAAACTTCCAGAAGCTACATGGCCTTTGTTAGTGCAGGCTTGGACGTCATGCAATGTCACTTCTACCATATTATAGTCATAAAGTCTCAAAGGCCCATCCAGTTTCAAAGGGAGGGGACAGACACTCCATCCCCTGAGGGAGATGGAGTGTCTGTGAATTTTGAATTTTCAGATATGTTATAGAATCATTATATTCTTACTGTATGAAAAACACTTCACTCATGGGAAGTGCTTTTTAGAAGTGTTTTCTAATGGTTAAGTGCTTTGGGGTAATTTTTTTTAAAGATTTTATTGGGGAACTGGGAGAGGGGAACAGTGTTGGGGAATTGGGGAAGGGGAACAGAAAAGTTGCTGTCCTTTTGTTCTTCAGTCTAGTTGCGGAGGACGTCGCGTCACTGGCCCATGTTGGTATTATCATTGCGCTCTTCCCGGGTGAGGCAGTCAATTGCCGGCCATTGTATGGCGGCTCATGGCGGCTCACAGCAGCTCACGACAGCTCGAGCCAGCTGCCGGCCAGCCCCACTGCAGCCTATGCCATCGCTGGTGACCCACGGCAGCCCAGCTCCAGGTCAAGCCATTATTCACCATCTTAGCTGTAGAGAGCGCAGCATCACTGGCCCTCATGTGGGATCCGAACCTGCCGCGTCCAACACGGCTAGTCGAATGGGTCAGAGTGGGGAGACAGAGGATTAAGAAAAGATAGACAAAGAAGAACTTGAAAGCGGGGGCCCCTACGGGCTACTTCAACCAATCGCGGATGCTATTAAGCTCTTCACCAAAGAACCTCTTCGTCCCCTAACATCCTCCATCTCCATATTT
>NW_017731925.1:536333-537498 GCF_001890085.2 Hipposideros armiger
TGTGAGGTGATATCTCATTGTGGTTTTTATTTGCATTTCTCTGATAATTAATGATGTTGAGCATCTTTTCATGTGTCTATTGGCCATTTGTATGTCCTCTTTGGAGAAGTGTCTATTCAGGTCCTCTGCAATATTTTTAATTGGATTGTTTGTTTTTTGTTTTTTAGTTGTATGAGTTTCTTATATATTTTGGACATTAGCCCCTTATCGGAGATGTTGTTTGCAAAAATATGTGCCCATTCAGTTGCTTGTTTCTTTATTTTGTTGGTAGTTTCTTTTGCTGTGTAGAAGCTTTTCAGTTTGATATGGTCCCATTCATTTATTTTGGCTTTTACTTCCCTGCATTTGAATTCAAATTCATAAAATCCTCTTTGAACCCATGGTCCATAAATTTAGTACCTATATTTTCTTCTATGCAGTTTATTGTTTCAGGTCTTATGTTTAAGTCTTTGATCCATTTTGAGTTAATTTTGCTACATGGTGGCAGATAGCAGTCTAATTTCATTCTTTTGCATGTGGCTTTCCAATTCTTCCAGCATCATTTGTTGAAGGGACTGTCTTTTTGCCATTGTATGCTTTTGGCTCCTTTGTCAAAAATTATCTGTCCAGGACCGGCCGAGTGGCTCAGTTGGTTAAGAGCTTGCTCAAGAATTTGAGCTCTGAGCAACAGCGGTTAGAGTCCAGCCCGAGCTGAGCAGCCGCTGAACTGCCAACAGGTAGCAGGATGGCTCAGCTAAAACAAAACAAAACAAACAAACAAAACAAACAAACAAACAAAAAAATTATCTGTCCATATTTCTGTGGGTTTATTACTGGGTTTTCAATTCTATTCTATTGGTCTGTATGTCTGTTTTTCTGCCAATACCATACTGTTTTTTATTATTGTTGTCCTGTAGTACAAGCTGACGGTCAGGGAGTTTGATACCTTCAGCGTTGTCCTTTTTTCTTAGGATTGCTTTGGCTATTTGGGGTCTTTTGTTGTTCCATATAAATCTGATGATTTTTTGTTCTATTTCTTTTTAAAAAAACCCATTGTGATTTTGATGGTGATTGCATTAAATCTGTATCTTGCTTTGGATAATATGGCCATTGTAATTATGTTGATTTTTCCAATCCATGAACATGCGATGTTTTTCCATTTCTTTGTGTCTTCTTCAATTTATTT
>NW_017731925.1:538097-539180 GCF_001890085.2 Hipposideros armiger
GCAGCAAGTGGTGCCCAAACAGGGACCTAAGTACAGAGGAACTCCGAATCCGCACACAAGAGGACCGTTCCATGGGAATGGGAAAGCATCAGCCAATGTGCAGAACTTTTGAGGTAGGTGGAATGCAGTAAGATTGCTAAGTTAACATGGGTAACTCAGGATCTTGAGATCGCACTTTATATTTACAAGTTCTACAATCATTACTAAAAGCTCGAGGGTGTAAAGTGTACAACAAGGCACTAGATAAATTTTTAGGATTTGTCCAAGAGACGTGCCCCTGGTTCCCAGAGGAAGGGACTGTAGATATTCAAATCTGGTATAAGGTTGGAAGAGACTTGAGGGAGCAGTATACCCAGGTGAGGCCTCAACATTTGTCAGTGTATACATTCACTCTCTGGAAATTAATTTAAGAATGCTTGGATCCCACTAATCTGGACAAGTGCAACCTAGACTGCATGTCCTTGGTGCCAGGGGGGCCTACCACACTTGAGGGCTACTCCTGCCTCCTGCCTAGGACAGTAGAGTCAGGGTATGTCCAGTTATCCCCTGGAGAGGAAGAACAGCTAGAGAGAGGCAAGGCAGGATGAGCAAGAAAGGGAAGGTGAGGATCCCAATAAAGAGGACAAAGAGGAGGAGGAAGAAATATTCAGTGCTTTCATGCATAAGTTACCATTAAAGGAAACTCGGGGAATCGTGGTACCACCTCCTCCACCGTGGTGGCCATCCACCATACATAGGACTGTGACTGCCACACATAGATCGGGGACGGGAACAACAGGAGGTGGGGCATGGCTCAAACAATGGTCTTTTGCACCTTCATGACAGATTACGGGGCCAGGGGTCACTCCTCTCCAGCAAGCTGTACTAGCAGCTGAGGAGTGAGGGGAAGATGTTACGGGTTTTCACAAGTGTTTCCCGGTCTCTGAGGTTCCTGACCCTGCTAACCCAGGGCAGGTAGTCAGACTACATGAGTCCCTTCAGTTCAAATTATTGAAGGAATTAAGGATAGCTACTGAAATGTATGGGCTGACCGCACTGTTTACTCTTTCTCTAATAGAGTCCATCTCCACTGATGCCCTAGCC
>NW_017731925.1:541800-634991 GCF_001890085.2 Hipposideros armiger
TGGAGAGTTTTCATTTTCTTTCTGAGCTGCCTTTTTGACTTGGTTATTCATGGCACTTAATGAATTATTATTTCTCTTCCTAGGCATCTACAACAATGGGTTCTGCAACAGGTTGATGGGAAGAGGTCTTTCTTTTGCTTTCAATTAGGTGTTTGTGAAATGTTTTATTTTCTTCCACTGCAGCCTTTTATTTTCTCTTACCCTGTAGTGTTATATTTTCCTTGCACTGTTCTGGCTTCTCACACAATGGGGGTTCTCTGGAAGGTGGGCTTCTCCTTTGTGAGCAAGTGACTTGGGTCTCAGGGCACCACATTCATGGGGGGATGTGAGGCCTTCTGAATTTGCAAAGCCCTTCCTGCACCAGTTTCAGGTCCTCTGTGTTTCGCCAGCTCTGTTTACCTCTCTAGGGATCCACCCAGATAAGTGGAGGAAGAGGCAGGGTGGGTTGTGAGAGGTGGCTGTGAGCAGAGTGGTGACCATCAGCACAGCCAATTCTGTATCTATGGCTTCTTCCCCTTTGCTGGAACTAGTTGGGCTGGGAGTCTGTGGCTGCTTGCTGCAGTTCTCAGAACGGCAAATATTTTGTTCTTTTGATCTGACATTGGTACCGTTCCGCTTCTAGAACTGGGCAGGTGGGAGTGGGGTGAGCTCAGAGGTGGTCGGGTGGGGTCAGCTAGGCTCCATGCCATTGTCTTTTGTACTCTGCTTGGCAATGAGGGCTTAAACCACCATTATCACCTTTCTTACCTCAGTCTTTGCTTCAGGGTCTCTGCAGTTTGCACTGGGTTCAGTTGTGTTATTACCTGATCCCTCAGGCGGGACTGTGGGCCATAAGGGGAGCGCTAGCAATATGAATTCTTCTTTCTCCCATGACTGCTATAGCTCCAGAATGCAGGGAGCTCAGAACGCCAAGCTTCAGTTTGCATTTTGGGGCCCTGCACGGCCCGTGTCTCCACACTTCCCTCTTCCCTCCTCCCATGCTTGCCCAATTTACCCTCCTTTAGATTATTTGAATTGTGAGTCTTTTAGTCTTGCTGTATGCTCTGTAGGGAGTCCTTTGTGGAATTATAGCTGTTCAATTTGTTGTAAATTTCAGGGAATATTTCAAGAGGCTCACCTCAAGCTGCCGCTTCTATGACATAATCCCTGACCCAAAATTTTTATGGTCCTCAGGTTGCAATATTTCCATCACTAAGATAATATAGGGGGTATGCTCTTAGTCTCATGAAAGGTAACTAACTCTCCTTAGAGCAATGCTTCTCAAAGTCTCATCCATCTGTTACCATGCTAAAGTTTTGGCGGTTTACCACACAAAAGCCAAAACTTGAGAGGTGAGGTTGGTGGAAAGAAAAGCAGGTTTATTAAAAATCCTGGCATTCTGGGTAAATGGTGGACTCCTGTCGAAAGGCCATCCTCCCCCTCCCAGTGTGGCCAAAATGTTTTAGGATGGGTAAGGAGAGGCAGAAGAAATGAAAGGGGAAGTTGGTCAGGGAAGTCCTGGGAAAAGGTGCTTCCCAGAGGCTAGTTTGTTCCAGAGATAGTAGTGGATCTTATGCAGATGAAAAAACTTCTTTCAGGTCATTGAGCCAAGTGTGCATATGGTTTGAAGTAAACATAATCATCAAAACTGTTATGCACAGTAAACAGAACCATTGAATCTGGTATGCATAGTAAATGTATAGTATACAGAATCATTAAGGTTGGGTGGAAGGGGAGAAAAGAAAAGAAAAGAAAAACATTTTAAAAGTCCCAAGCTAAACTCCACTGTTAAATCAAATTACACTAGAGGTATAAATCTCAAAATAGAAAACATAAGGTCACCATTATACATGGACTACATTCGTCAGCATCATCTGTGGTGCTAATTTTAAATGTAGATTTTTGAGGACTAACTCAAACTTATTGAATCAGAATTTCTGAGAGTATTGGTATGAACCTTCATTTTACCTAGCTCTTTGGGTGATTCTTTTGCACACTGTTGTTTGAGAACCCCTGTTCTAAAGGGCATTGGTATATGCTGATAGTAAATCTAGTAAAAAAATTTGGCTCAAAACAGTCATGGAAGCACATTCATGCAAGGGTTGTAACCTTGTCAAACCAACACTAAAGTTACTATGATTAGATGTTTGCTTATTCAGAACAAGAAATGCCAATCGTATAATAGCAACCGTGTTTAGAGAAAGATCTAGCAGTTAAAAGATTGGGAGGAACATGAGATAAAATAGATGGCCACTGGTCATTTGTATATGCACAGTTGAGAGGGAGAGATGGAGAGGATAAAGGGATGGTAACAACATTCACTGAGGGAATTTCTACAGCCAAGAACAGAGGCACCTTCCAAACTGAGCATGCAGATTTGAGACGTGGTTTAATTCAACAGAGGATGGTAGTGGTAAAGATGAGCAGAATTATAAGCATGAGAGGGGCAAGGGCTGTGCATACAGTACATGGATTGGTTCAAGGTCCATTTAACTCCAAAGCCTATGCACAGTAACAGTATTATCTTTCTCAAAAATGTAGTCCTCATATTACCTGCATCATATTACCTATCATCACCTTTAGGTACCTGTCAGAACACACATTTCTAAGTCCCAACCCACCAGACCAATTTAGTCAGACCTTCTTCATTTGGGAGTCCCGGAATCTGCATTTTGAGGATATTCAAGTGATCCTGATGGATACAAAAGCTTAGAACTGCAGTCAGGGTAACTATAAGGTAAATGGAAGTACTCCTTTAGGATAAGAAAATTTACTTTGGGCAATGTATAATTTTTATTGCTGCTGTGACAAATTAACAAACTTGTGGCTTAAGACAACATCAATTTATTATCTTATATACAAAGTGTGATAAAATAATACAGTGAATGTTTAAATTAAAAAAATACAGTATGGCTGGCTGAGTGGCTCTGTTGGTTAAGAGTGCAAGCTCTGAGCAACAGGGTAGCCAGTTTGATTCCCACATGGGCCAGTGATGCTGAACCCTAACTGAGCTGTCACTGAGCTGCCAACAGGTGGCAAGATGGCTCAGCTGGTGAGAGCATGTGCTCCTAACAAAAAGGTTGCTGGTTTGACACCTGTATGGGATGATGGGCTTGTGCCCCCACAACTAAGATTGAACACAGCACCTTGAGCTGAGTGGCCGCAAGCTGCCGATGGGTGGCTGGATGGTGACTGGACTTGGAGCTGAGCTAGCTGGACCCTCCACAACTAGGATTGAAGGACAACAACTTGACTGTTCCCCTTCCCCAATTCCCCAACACTGTTTCCCTTCTTTAATTCCCCACTAAAATCTTTAAAAAAAAACAAAGCAAAAAAGTTACAGTAAAAGACACATTGCCATTAATCCCCCCCTCAAAATACTCCCCCTTGCTCTGAACACACTTATCCCATCATTCTTGCCACTTTCTGAAGCAGTTCTGGAAGTCCTCTTTCGTGTCTTTAGTTGTGTTGTCATGGCTGCCTCAATGTTCTGAATCGATTCAAAATGTTTACCTTTTTATGGTCATTTTAACTTTGGGGAAGAGCCAGAAGTTTCATGGTGCCAGATCCAGTGAATAAGGCAGATGAGGACACACTGTAATATTTTTATTTGACAGAAATTGCCATATACCAGAAGCGATGTGTGATACGGAGTGTTGTCATGATGAAGGATGATTGACAGCACACTTTAAAACACACCTTCTCTCAACTGTAGCTCACACCTGACTGACAGACCCAAGAAGTTGAAACCTGTCACACACTGTTACTAAGGTTCGATGCACCACAAGGTATGTGGCTCCACACTTCCCCTATTGAAGATTGCTCCCTTTCCATTGGATGGCACTCAGCCGGAGCATTCACCGTATTTTTTTATCACACCTCATATCTTTAGATTAGAATTCTGACACAGTCCTCTCTGGGTACAAATCAAGGTGTCAGCAGGGTTGTGTTCACTTCGAGAGGCTCTAGGTGAGAATCTATTTTCTTGCCTTTTCCACCTTCTAGAGGCCATTCACTTTACTTGGCTCATGGCCCCTCCTTCAAAGCCAGCAACACTGAGCTGAGCTCTCATGCTATGTTTTCTCTGGTTTTGTCTCCCAGAGTCACATCTCCCTCTTAGTCTGACTCTTCTTCTGCTCCTTTCTTCAATTTATAAGGACCTTTGTGATTACACTGGGCCCACAAGGATAATCCAGGATAATCTTTATTTTAAGGCCAGCTAATTAGCAGCTTAATTCCATCTGCAAATCTAATTTGCCTTTTGTTATGTAGAGTAACACATTCACAGATTCTAGAAATTAGGAAATGGACATCTTTGGGGGTAATCATTACTGTGCCTACCACAAGTGAAGATAACGCATTCCTTCATTCAATATGCACCTATTGAGCATTTCATATATGCCATTCACTGTGCTAAGTGCTGGAGATAGACAGTCAATAAGGTAGTATTTGTTAATAATGAGTTTGCACTCTAGTGGGGAAGATGCCATTAGTAGTTATAGTGCAGTAAGTACTGTGATGGATGCATAAAAATGTGCAGTGGGAGCCCAAATAAGAAAATGATTTATTTTTATTGGGGAAATTGAAGGTTTCACAGTGAGTATTAGCTTTTAAGCTGGATTTTTAAAAGATTATTCGATTTTCACAATGTGAGTAAGAAAGGCAGGGCATCCTAATCAGAGAGAACAACTTGTACAAAGCCTTGAAGTTATGAAAGATGACAGCTTGTCCAAGGAGCAACTAGTAGTTGGGTGTAGCTAAAGTTTAGGTGGGGTGATAGTACATGAACTAGCTTTTAGCCAAAGAAATGGGTTGAAGAGACAGGGAGGAGCCAAATCACAGAGAACTTTTTTATGTGTTAAAGAGTTTGGACTTTATTCTACATGCAATGGGAAGCCATTGAGGTTTACATGGGGATGTCATAAAAAATCTGTGATGCTGGGTGGAGGATGAATGCAGAGGGAGGCAAGACTGAAGATGAGAGAACAGTTAGAAAAGTAACAATAATTGAGAGATGGTGGAATCTGAACCAAGAGTGACAGCAAAGGTAGAGAGCCAGAAATTGATTTGAGGGACAGAGAGGAGAAAGAATTGACAAAACTTTTTCACTGACTCAAGGAGGCAGGGTGAGAATTGAAAGAGATTCTAGAGTAGGAAAAAAAAGAATATGAACTTTCTAGACAGAACACAAAGTACAGTAGTCCCCCCCTTATCCATGTGGGATATGCTCCAATACCCCCAGTGGCAGCCTGAAACTGGATAGTACCGAACTCTATATATACTATGTTTTTTCTATACATACATACATACACTTTATAGCTTCTCATTGGCATATTCAAATTGCCAGTATCACAACTCTTGTGCTTTGGGGCCAATATTAAGTAAAATAGGGTTACGTGAACCCAAGCACAGCTATACTTTGACAGTGGATCTCAAAAACCAAGATAGCTACTCAGCAAATATCAGGCAGGTAGCATACACAACATGGATATGCTGGACAAAGAGATGATTCAAATCCTGGGAGCAAGGGACAGGGTGGCGTGAGATTTCAGCACATCACTCAGAATGGCTAGCAATTTAAAACCTATGAATTGTTTATTTGTGGAATTTCCATTTAATATTTTTGGATTTTGGTTGATCTTGTGTAACTAAAACCTCTGGAAAACAAAATTGTGAATAAAGGGGGAACTATAGCTGGTATCCAGAGAAGTGGGCATAACATGGAATAAAAGATCAAATAATGTTAAGATCAAGTAGGTATTTGATCTTGAAAATAATGTTTCATTATTTTCAGAAACAGCTGGGTTGCTGTGTAAGTTTCTAAGTTGCCTATGCAACATAAATACAACATTTGTAAAAAATACATTCCTCAGTTGACATTTGCTGCAATACTAGAGAGACTGCTTGCAGCTGAGCAATACTATGATTCCCAGGATGAATGGATGAATGCTGTAACGTTGAGGTATGTGTAGCATTGGCTGTGATATAGCCAGAAGCTGACTTGGGGAAAGGGTTTACCCTCCCTTTCCCTGAATGTGCTTCTTGGCACTCTGTTCATCTTAGAGAATTAAGACTGGATGGGCCGGCCGAGTGGCGCATTGGTTAAGAGCTGGCTTGGGATGCCAGAGGGCCCCGGTCCGGATCCCACATATGAGGGCCAGTGACACTGCCCTCTACAGATAAGATGCTGAACAACAGCTCTACCTGGAGCTCGGCTGCTGAGTCACTGGCGAAGGCAAGTGGGTTGCCATGGGCTACCGTGTGTAGCCAGCAGCCAGCGTGAGCGGCCAGAAGCCACCGTGAGCAGCCAGCCAGAAGCTGGCAACTGATCTGCCTCATGGGGGAAGAGCGCAATGATGGTGCCAACTTGGGCCAGTGAAGCAATGTCCTCCACAACTAGACTGAAGAACAAAACAACAGCAACTTCTCTGTGCCCCTTCTCCAAATTTCCCAAGAAAAATCTTTAAGAAAAAAAAAGACTGGAAAACATACTGCCTCTTTATATTTTGTTTATTCTGCAAATGTTGGGAGAGCTATGAAGAAGTAGAACTCAAAATTAGACCCTAGAATATGTCCTTTGATTGAGAGATGAAAAGTCTAACTGTGGTTATCCAAGGCATCTGTTTTTCTGTTTCTTTGCTCACATCTTTGGTGAAGAGGTTCTCCTAAATTCTAGCAGCCAGGTGGAAAGTTTCAGATGGCTCACATCTAAGACCCTGGACCAAAACTGAACTACTCTTCAGAGGAAACAGAAGCCTGTGAGCCTGATGGTTCAGCACCAACTTGTTTAGTAGTAGCAGTAGTAGTAGTACTAGTATTAGTAATAGTAGTAGATAGCTTAGTATTAGTATTTTACTATGACAGCTCCCACTCCCCACCTTTTTCAGCTTGATCTGTTTGGTGATCTCTGTTTTGGACATTGTATTTGATTGAAAGCATGCTGGGTTGTAGTATGGTGAAAGCCATTTGACACTGGGATTAAAGAGGCCGAATTAGGTATGACTATATATTCTTGGTTTGTATTTTGCTTCTTTATACGACAGTGGTTTCTAAGTTCAGTTGGGTGCTCCTGTAGATGCTAGAATTCAAGCAGATCGCTATCTAGTCACTCATTTTCTAAAGTGTATGAAAGAGAGTTCCAATTCCAAAGAATCCAGTGATTTTCTCCTGTCCTCTATATGATAATAGTTGGTAATATTAAAAGTGCTATGTATGGAGTACATTTTTTTGGCAGTCACTATAAGTACAGAACATGTAATAGCTCATTAAATCCTCAAAATAACATTTTCAGTGTGGTATTATCATTCATTCCAGTTTATAAATGAGGATACTGAGATATAGAAAAATCAAGTAAACTTTTTAGGGTTGGACAACTACATTGCAGAACTGGGATTCAAATCTAGATCTGTCTATTTCCAGTAACCATATTCTTATTGACTTACTCTACATGACCTCACATTACGTTATATTGCAGGTAGTTTTAGAAATCACAATCATAATAGTTCTGGCTTCCTAAAGTCAGAGGGGTAGGCTCAAACAACTCATATGAGTGTGGAAAATACATAGAGAACTTTGACAAGATCTACAAATTATCAGAGAGGTAAATAAAAGAAAAAAAGTCAGATACTAGAGACAAAGACTCCAGATTTAGTGAGAAGTCAAGGTGTTCCTGGCCACAAACAGCTCCATATAAGTAATCAGCCACAAAATAAGTCCATTAATGTCAAGGTTCCATCTATTTAGTAGCATACATATTGGAGTTATAAAAGCACTTAGAAATCATCTCCTAAAATAACACTTCAGTATAAAATTGTGCAACAGTGGAAATACAAAATTTAAATAACGATTAAAGTTAAAAACCGCAATTATAAGTTAGATAAATGCGATGTAAACTAAGAATGTTTATACCTTTTTAATCCTTTTCAGATTTACAGTGATGGAAAAATTGATACTCAGTTTTGGAGAGAATATGGAGAAAATGAGTATTTTAATACAATGCTGATCGCAACATAATTGGTCATACCTTTCTGGCAGGAAATTTATCAAACCAAACTTAATTGGAAAGTGGACAGCCCTTCATTCTGCTAGCAATTCTACTTCTAAAAACTTATCAGACAAATATGCAAAGATCTATGTATAAGGATGCTTATTTCAATGTTGTTCATATTTGGCAAACCTTAGAAACAATTTAAATTATTACTACTAGTAAATTTTGTTAATCCCTATGATAGAATAATATGCAGCCCTTAAAATGACATATGACTGCAGTTATTGATATGGAAAGAAATCCAGGTTATAAAACCTTATATATAGTAATCGTTTCATCTTCATATATCTGTCTAGTGGATATAATTACAAAATGTCATGTAATTATACCTGGGCAGTGGATATTCTTCTATGTATTTTTCCTTTTTTTTTTCTCTTGAAGTTTTATAATAAGTAGCATCACTGTTATGATCAGAAACATATAAAACTTTTGTCCATTTAAAATTCTGTATTAGGGGCCGGCCGAGTGGCGCGATGGTTAAGAACTCGCTTGGGATGCCAGAGGGCCCCGGTTCGGATCCCACATATGAGGGCCAGTGACACTGCCCTCCACAGCTAAGATGCTGAACAACAGCTCAACCTGGAGCTGGGCTGCCATGAGTCGCCGGTGACGGCGTGGGCTGCAGTCCCTGTGGCAGTGGATTGCCATGGGCTACCGTGTGTAGCCAGCAGCCAGCGTGAGCGGCCAGCAGCCGCAGTGAGTGGCCGTCCAGAAGCCGGCGACTGATCTGCCTCACCAGAGAAGAGCGCAATGATGGTGCCAACTTGGGCCAGTGAAGCAACGTCCTCCACAACAAGATTGAAGAACAAAACGACAGCAACTTGTCTGTTCCCCTTTCCCCAATTCCCCAGCACTGTTCCCATCCCCCCAATTCCCCAATAAAAATCTTAAAAAATAAATAAATAAATAAATAAATAAATAAATAAATACCAACTCCTACAGAAAATTAAAAAATAAATAAATAAATAAATAAAATTCTGTATTAGAGTTTATCAGTAGTGTGGTTCGTCAAATCTTCCCCACAATGTCAGGTAGGAACTTGGTTTCAGTGTACGTTATGGATATAGTGGGAAATGTACCTGAATATTTTGAGCTTATAGCAACAGCAGCTGGAAGTCTAGCAAAGAAAAATAGTGTTGACAGTATGTGGAGAGCTAGGTAGATTGATGGTTTGTACCAGGGCGATCGTGGAAGATTTAGAATCATCATTAGAACATGGGGCAAGACTATTTAAAAATTTTGTGGTGCCAGTTTTCCTTTATTTCAATAAAGTATAGTTCCCACTGATAATCTGTACATATTTACTGAGTAAGGCCTTTTATAGTCCTTTTAGAATGATAGGGCAATATTAGGAAGAAGTCAACTTTGTGTCACAGGAGAAAGGATGGTCTGGAATCATCTGACACTTTGAAGCTTGATGCTTGACCCTGATACCACAGTTGCTATTGGCTGTCTTTTTAAAAACAGCTTTACTGAGGTGTAATTTGTATATCATGCATTCATTTATTTTAAATGTTCAATTCAGTGATTTTTTTTACTGCTTTTGAAGAGTTGTGCAACCATCTTCACAATCTATGTTAAGATTTTTATCTCCCCTCTAAAAAATCCTATGTTTTTTAGCAATAATTCCCCATTTCCCTATCCCTCTCCAGCTCTACACAACTACTAATCTACTTTAATTTATTTTTCAATTTTCAGTAACAGTTGACATACAATATTATATTAGTTTCAGGTGTACAAGATAGTTATTAGACATTTATATAATTTACAGAGTTAAGTACCCATCTGACACCAGACATAGTTATTACAATATTTGTCTCCATGAAGTTGCCCATTCTGGACATTTCATATAGTATGTGCTCTTTCATATAGTATGTGTCTGGCTTCTTTCATGTCACACAAGATTTTCAAGGTTCATCCATGTTGTAGCATGAATCAGTACTTTGTTGTGAAGACTGTCTTCATAGAATTCAAAGAGAAAACATGAATGACTGGTGAGAAGCCTTCTCTGCACAAAAGGAAAAAGCATTTTGAAAAACCAAGAGGAGTGTTGCAGCATGGAGAGTGACACTAAAGGCTGAGGATTTAGGACAAGTGAGAAATGAAAGGCTTATAAGAAAAGAAATTGAAAGACTCTGCTTGTGAAATTGGAACTGATGAACTTAATAACGATAAACATTTTGAGTATCTTTATGAGGTTGCAAGAACTAGAGGAACCAGGAAAGAACTATAATGCCTTGCTGTATATAATAAACAACTGCTTAAAATTAATGCAAAGTTTCAGAGGAGACAACATACTTGCTCAGGAGAAGATTATGAAGAGGCGGAAGACATAGGTTAGCTCTTCTTCTTTAGAGTTTTCTCACTGAAAATCTTTTTGAGATAGTTGGATTATGGATGACATTAGGGGATGGCAATATCAGGACTGCTAGATCTCCAGAAAGATTAATCATGTACTGCTAAAGCAAAGCAGATTACTGAAAAGATCTAGTATTATAAGTTGAATAAAAATTTGCTGCATGGGTTGAGGGGTGTGAAATGGGTGAAGGTGGTCAAAAGGTACAAACTTCCAGTTATAAAATAAGTAAGTCATGGGAATGTGCTATACAGCATGGTGACAATACTTAATGATACTGTATTCTATATTTAAAATTTGCAAAAAGAGTAGATCTTAAAAGCTCTCATGACAAAAACAAATACTGTAACTATGTGTAGTGATGGATGTCAACTAGAGTTATTGCAATGATTTTATAGTTTATACAAATGTCAAATCATTATGTTGTATAACTGAAACTAATAATGTTATATGTCAATTACATCTCAATCAACACACACACACACACACACACACACACACACAATCTGACAATTAAGTTCCCGAACTTGTTGCAATGATGTTGCTACATTTTTTTGATATCAGAGGGATTATTCATTATGAATTTGTACCAACTGGACAAACAGTTCACCAAATTTACTATTTTAAAGTGCTGAAAAGGCTGCATGAAAAAGTTAGATGACCTGAACTTTTGCCAACAATTTATGGCTCTTGCATCATGACAATGCACCAGCCCACACGACACTGTCTGTGAGGGTGTTTTTAGCCAGTAAATAAATAACTATATTGGGACACCCTCCCTGCTAACCTGATCTGACCCCCAATGACTTATGTTTTACCTAAAGATAAAGAAAATATTGAAAGGAAGACATTTTGATGACATTCAGGACATCAAGGATATGACGACAGCTCTGATGTCCATTACAGAAAAAGAGTTGCAAAATTGCTTTGAGGGGTAGACTAGGTGCTGGCATCTGTACATAGCTTCCCATGGGGAGTACTTCAAAGGTGACCTTAGTGATATTCAGCAATAAGGTATGTAGCACTTTTTCTAGGATGTGTTCGTGAACTTAATTGTCAGACCTCGTGTGTGTGTGTGTGTGTGTGTGTGTGTGTGTGTTTGTGTGTGTATGTGTGTGAAAGAAAAAAGCCTCACTATGATAACACACATATTGTAGATAACAAAGAGATCAGGAGGGATTTGGCCTGTAGAGCAAACTGGTAGATAAAAGAGGAGCCTGAACCGTTTTTATGAAGGGAAAGAATGGAAAATTTTAGAGTATTGAGCTAATAAGAAATGAATGGTAAATATCTGTGAAAATATTATTGCTTTATTTGATAGCTGGGAAAAGATGATAAATATGTATAATACGTAAATAACTTTGCTAATTAAAATCCTACAAAAAGCAAACAAGATAATGACTGCAAAGGCAGTTTGAAAAGTAGAAAGTGCTATGCAAATGTAGTTTCTATTATTAAGTTTTGTGCTTTAGCCTCCAGATTATTCTCTCTGCATCAATGTATTCAAGCATGCTACCTTATTTCTTGTCTTCCATGGCAAAACTCCCATCCATTGTATTTTGTTGGCTTTGGATTTTCATTTCAGCCACTGATATGTATTCTGTATTGCTAATTTTATTTGCTTATCCTACTTGTCTCAGCCTTGCCTAGTCTATTGGTTCTTCTCTGTATGTGGTAATCCTAGTATCAATCCCACTGGGCTCTGATTTTTGCTCAGTCTAAGCATTTGTGGCATGTAGTTAGTTGAGGATAATGCAATGGGTCATGTCCTTCATGCCAGTTCATTCTCTGTCTGCCTAATTTTTCCTTTCCTTTCTTAGCTCCTTGTCTTTGGTGGTGCCATCATTGCCTCACTTATCCAGATTTACAAACACTTGAAGTCTTAATTTAAAATATTCCTAGAACACCCATGCTGTGCAAAGACCAGCTGTGCTAAATATTAGAAAGATACAGCTTTTGACATCAACGAGCTTACAGTCAATTTAAAATAAGGATGTCTAGAAAACCAATAAGAATACAAAGGTTGATATGTGATATGATGAAGTTATAAGAAAAGGACAAAAATAATTTTGACACAAATAATGAGAAAACGTGTCACAGAGAAAGGGACAATTGAGATTTATTGTCCCCCCCCTTTTTTTAAATGTATACATTTCATTCAGTGAGTCATCCTTTTCAGTGTACAATTTAGTCACCCCATAAATCCCTTTTGCTCCTTTATAATCAAACTTTCCCCATACCCTCAGCTGCTTACAACAATTTATTTGTTAGCTGTCTTTATAGTTTTGACTTTTTTTTTAAACTAAAGTTTATTGGGGTGACAATTGTTAGCAAAGTTACATAGATTTCAGGTGTACAATTCTGTAATACATCATCTATATATCACATTGTGTGTTCACCACCCAGAGTCAGTTCTCTTTCCATCACCATGTATTTGATCCTCTTTACCCTCATCTACCATCCCCCTCCCCCTTTACCCTCTGGTAACCACTAAACTATTGTCTGTGTCTATGAGTTTTGTTTCTTCATTTGCTTTTCTTGTTCTTTTGTTGTTTTCAGTTGTTTTATATACAACATATCAGTGAAATCATATGGTTTTTGACTTTTACAGAATACCATAAAAAATGAATCATACACTATAAAGCATTTTTACTCTGGCTTCTTTGATATAGTATAATGCATTTGACATTAATCCATGTTGTTGAGTGAAAAAGTAGTTTGTAATTATTGCCAGATAATATTCCATTTTATGGATGTATCACAGTTTGCATATCCACTCACCAGCTAAAGACATTTGGGTTGTTTCCACTTCAGGGTGTACAGGTTTTTTGGGGAACATGATTGTTAATTTCAGTTTTGTAAATATATAGGGAAGAGATTGCTGGGTTATATGGTAAATTTATTTTTAAGTTTTAAGAAACTGTCAAACTTTTCCTACCAGCAATGTTCTGATTGCTTTGCAGCCCTGCTGGTACTTGGCAATTTCAGGGTTTTTTTTTTAATTATACCGTTCTAAATAGTGTGCAGTGGTATCATATCTCTATGGATTTGTATATTCTGTACATTTCATGTAGATGGAATCATAATATTTGGCCTTTTGTGTTTGGCTTCTTTAATTCAGCAAAAATTTATTCAAGGTTAATCCACCTTGTATCATGTATCAGTACTTCATTCCTTTTATGGCTGAATAATATCCCATTGTATGTATATATCATCATTTGTTTATCCATTCATCAGTTGATGGATATTTGGGTTGTTTTCATTTGTTCACCATTATGAAAAATGCTGCTATAAACATTCATATATAAGTTTTGTGTGGATATGTTTTCAGTTCTTTTGGATATATACCTAGGAGTAGAATTGTTGGGTCATATGGGAACTTGATACTTAATTTTTTGAGAAATGTTGAATTTTGAACGTTTTTTATGCTGAATAAAACACATTTTTGAAATATGTGACTTGCACATATATTCTTTGAGTCAATGGCTTCTTCTTTTCATTTTCTTTATAGTGGTTTTTGAAGTTCTTAATTCGTTATTTTTTTCACCACTCATGCTTTGTTGTTACATCTAAAAAATCTTTGCCTATGTGAGGATTACAAAGACTTTATTCTATAGTTTCTTCTAAAAGTTCTACAGTTGTAGGTTTTACATTTAGGTCTATGACCCATTTTCCATTAATTTTTATGTATGATGTGAGGTATGGATCAAGTTCATTTTTTTTTGCACATGGTTATCCAATTATACAATCACCATTGCCTATATCTTTTGTCAAAAGTCAGTTGGACATATTTGTGTGGGTCTATTTTTGGACTATATTCTATCACATTGATCTTTATGTCTATCTTTTAGCAATATCACACTCAGATTACTGTAGCTATATCATAAGCCTTAATATCAGGTAGAATGATTCCTCCAACTTTGTTCTTTTTCAAAATTGTTTTGAGTGTACTAGTACCTTCCTCTTTTCATCTGATTTTTTTTAAACCAATTTGTCCATATCTACACAAACAAACAAAACCCTTCTTGGATTTTGATTGTAATTGTGTTGAATCTGTAGATTGACTTGGGAAGCCAAAGAATATTGTCTTCCAATCTATCAATGTGGTATGTCTCTTCATTTATTTAGGTTTTCTTTGACATTTTTCAACAGTATTTTCCAGGGTGCTTTTTTTTCCTGCACACAGATCTTGTACATGATTTTGTAGATTTATATCAAAGTATTTTATGTTTTTGATGCTATTGTGTATTGCTAGTACTATATAGAAATATAATTTATTTTTATATGTTAACCTAGTATCCTGAGAACTTATTAAACTCACTTGTTAGTTCTATTAACTCTTTTGGATTTTCTTTAATACTTTTTTACATAGAAAATCACATCCTCTGTGAACAGAGATAGTTTTATTTCTTTCTATACAAGCCATGTGTTTTTTAGTTCTTTTTCTTGCCTTTTCCAGTGGCTATTACATCCAGAACAATGTTGAATAGGAGTGGTGAGAGTAAACCTTCTTGCCTTGTTCCCGATCTTCAAGGGAAGGTATTTAATCTCTTGCCATTAAGTATAAAATCTGTAGTTTTGTAGTTTCCTCAGGTTGTGGAAGTTCCCTTGTAATATTAATTGTCTGAGAGTTTTTATCAAGAATGGATGTTGGACTTTGCCAAATGCCTTTTCTGCATTTATTGAGGTGTATATGAATCACCAAGGTATCTTATTAAATTGCAGATCTGATTCATTCAGTCTGAGATATAGCCTGAGACAAGGCATTTCTAGTAAGATCTGAGATGATGTTGTTGGTTGTTCACCATACTTTGAATAGCATGGGCCTAGAGTATACCCCTATGGCTTGAAGGGGAGCCACTAAGAAATGACAAGGGTTGCAAGGAGAAATGTAGAGAATAAATTTTGTCATGGAGGCCAGTGAAGGAGAGTATGAAGAATGAGGGGGTATATATATGATGTATTACAGAATTGTACACATGAAACCTATGTAACTTTACTAACAATTGTCACCCCAATAAACTTTAATTAAAAAAAAGGATAAGGGGGCAAGCAACAGTTTTCAAAGCTTCTAGACTAGGTATGTCAAATATGAAATTAATGTTGTCGTTATAGCAGAAATTGTACTACTTATGTTTCTCATATATGTTTGTGCTATTTGAAGTATCACATCATATTATAAAACAACGCATCCCTCACTATCCAAATCTGTTTGGATTGTAAGGGTTTAGATAAGAAAGAACACCACATGATCTGAATATATTTGGTTCCTGAGTTTTGAGAGTCAAATAATGAGGGATATCTATCCTACCTCAAAAAAATTATCCTAAAGTGTTTGGTTCCTGAGTTTGTATAACAAGGCTTCAGAAAGTAGGATATTCATATTTGTTTATACATTTTTTTCCCTACTAGCTGCATGTTCCTTGAGAGTTAGGATTATGTATTTATTTGCCTTTGTGTTCTCAGCTCCTTCCTTGCATATCACCTGGAACATAGCAGATGCTCATTAAATGTTCCTTTAATTGTTGAAATGAGCCAAAGGAAGAAAGACAAATTATAGACTACTTTCTCAAGGGGTTTTGTAGCAGAGGGAAGTAGAATCATAGTCTGATCAGTGAGAAGGATTCAAGGTTGAAGGAAAGTTTTGTTTTGTTTTTATTATTTTGAAGCCATGTAGATTTATGTTTAATCATAGGCAAAGAAGAAAGATCACATAACTAGGAAGTGATTAAAAAAAGATGCAGGAGAGAAAAAGAATAATTAATAGAGCATGTTTCTGTAGCAGATAAATAGGACAAGTATCTGGCTTAATTGCAAGGGTAAAACATCACAATACTTTAACCCATTTTGCGTTGTCAGGTAGAATCTTCCTTCATCACAAATCCATTCAGTGATAGCTATACTATAATCAACTCTAACCCAAGACCTCGTTGCTTTTTACTTGAGCAACATATAATTTTTCTTCCTTGTAAACTCGTTCATTTAAACTTTTCTTTGCATGTGGTTGGTGGAACTCTCTTGCAAAATGTTTTCCAGACACAATCCTCCTACTGGAGAAACCATATAGGGCCTCTCCTTTCTGATCTCTAATTTCAGCCTGACATTTCCAGGATGTTAAGTTGTAACTGTTTTCTTCAGTCCTAGATTTCTTTACATGTTCCATGATCAAAGGTTAACATGTGACTCATTGATTCTATGGCACAATGACATTTGACACACTGAAAATTGTTCCTATAACTGAAATTAAATGATGATAATAGCTTCAAATTTCTAATCAGGGGGCCAGGATTTCTGCTAAGGAGATTTTCTCTAAAAATTATTTCAAATGAATACCATCAAATGTATAGTTCTGTATGCATGTATGTGTGTGTTTTATGTCACAGACATAATTTCTATTTGATATGAGTTTATTCTCATGTGTGGGCTAATTGATAGCTTACAGGGTACTTGTGTTTTCCAGTCTCTAGTTTCTTGATCAGAGCAAAAATTTATTCAGGTGATAAGAATATTTTGACAACTCTGCCTTTGTGTCCAGGAACTGCAATTTGGTGTGAATTTTCAGGCTGCAATGACCCAATTTTAAGATGTAAAATGGGACACTATATTTATATAGAAATAATGTAGCTAGCCTGATTACTCCACAAGGAGTAACAAACATTAAGACCTTATATAGCAGGTAATATATAAAATCATAGGATGAAAAACCATGATTACAGTCTCCTTATTTCATTTACAAATGTTGTTTACTGAAACTGAGTTCCAACAACTGTTACAAAGAATTATGCTTCCTAGCTTGAAAAAATAGTTCAGTTTGATTCTTTGTAATGTTTCAATCAGCATGTTATGAGTTATTTATACCTTTAATAATACCTATACTTTCTAAAAATCTTTGTTTCTTGATACCCACAAATAGGCCTATACTCAAATAATTAATTTTCAACAGTGTTTTATTGTTTTTCTTGTGTGTTAAAGTAGTTCAATAACTGCCTTTATGTAACTCAGTGTGATTCCCATCTCCTCTTTTATTTCTCATCTATTTAATTTTTAAGATTCTAGTCACATAAAAGAATGCACACTGAATTTTATGGATAACCAAAGGAAACAAATCACTATATACTTTTAAAAAAAAACTGACTCATCATTTGCATAGATGTTTTGTGAACTTTAATATTTAAAAAACCTGAAATTCAACTCACATAATTACTGAGCTGTCATTATTTATGAAAGATGACTTTACCACAGAAACAGTAGAATATCATTCTGTACCAACTGACAGGGAAAGCCAAGCAATCTGCCTTCCCAGGAACTGTGGTGTTGTAGCAAGTTTCCTCTGCAGGATTGAGGCTAACTTAACAGGATTGATTATATTGACCATTTTATGGATCAACTACCAAGAGATTGAACAGTTGATTTGATATGGTTTTCTTAATGGCCAACAGGACCAGGTGCTTTGATTGGAATGATGACCAAAAAAAAAAACACAAAAAACAAATTCAACTGTGAAAACAGTTGAATCAATGGTGATATTGTTAACACCATCCAACATCTCAAAAAATAGCTAATGTAGAAATTTCAAAGCCTGATTTTTCAGATTCAGCTGGGACCTTAGTCTTGATGGCTAGCTCAGATTTACTAGTATTACAAGTAGACAACTTTAATTGGGAATGTTTTCAAATATTCTGTGATGGGGGGAGGGGGGTTGTTACTTTGTGAGGGTGAAAAGGGTAACTATTGCATTGTTCTGTACACCTGAAACTAACAATAAAAAAAAATCTCAAAAAAAAAAGTTCTTGCAAATTGATACCTGTGTTCCTTGCTCCCTTATATTCTGAAGTGATATTTTTACCAAGTATTAGAAAACTGTATGTAAATGTACTAACATTAACAGTTAAAAAGAAAAGGCTGTATTATGAAGCAAAGATTTGTATACATTAAGGCTTAAGTATCCATCTAGTTCTATTATTTTTTACTTCATTTATGACCATGATAGCAATATCAACATAAGATGAAATGGAGGGTTGAAGCAATTATCAAGATGACTCTGGTTACAGTATCTCTTAATAAGGAAAATTTTTGGGGAGAAGCATGAAACAAACAAACCTTATGAGAATCATTTTTTTTAAATCCCTTTCCTTTTAAATTTTATTTTTTATTTTTTTGTAATGGTGAATATTTGGTAGTTTCATTTCTTTTTTTTCTTTTTTTTTTTTTAAAGATTTTTATTGGGTAATTGGGGGGATGGGAACAGTACTGGGGAATTAGGGGAAGGGGAACAGACAAGTTGCTGTCGTTTTGTTCTTCAATCTAGTTGTGGAGGACACTGCTTCACTGGCCCAAGTTGGCACCATCATTGCGCTCTTCCCTGGTGAGGCAGATCAGTCGCCGGCTTCTGGACGGCCGCTCACTGCGGCTGCTGGCCGCTCACGCTGGCTGCTGGCTACACACGGTAGCCCATGGCAATCCACTGCCACAGGGGCTGCAGCCTACGCCGTCGCCAGCGACTCACGGCAGCCCAGCTCCAGGTTGAGCTGTTGTTCAGCATCTTAGCTGTAGAGGGCAGTGTCACTGGCCCTCATATGTGGGATCCAAACCGGGGCCCTCTGGCATCCCAAGCGAGTTCTTAACCATCGCGCCACTCGGCCGGCCCGGTAGTTTCATTTCTTTCACTGAGCTTTGTCCTTGCTTATACATATCAGAGATGTTACTATCCTGAGGGCACATTACTTCAGAGTTTTCCTGGGTTTGAAACAGGGCTGCATCTGATCAGTGGTCAATAGTGATGTCCATTTATCTGGGAGTCTGAGTCCTCAATTTACAAGGTTAGGATAGAAAGAGTGGCAACCCTAGTTCTGGACCCTTTTTTTAAATTCTAAGCTTATCAGTTTTCTGTTCTTGAAATATGAGGTCTAGATAAGAGAATGAATTTGAAGCAGATTGTATCCAAGATCTTTTGTTTCAGGGCATGAATTTATTCATTCATTCAACAAATATTTATTTTTTTATTTTTTAAAAGATTTTATTGGGGAATTGGGAGAGGGGAACAGCGTTGGGGAATTGGGGAAGGGGAACAGACAAGTTGCTGTCCTTTTGTTCTTTAGTCTAGTTGTGGAGGACATCGCTTCACTGGCCCATGTTGGTATTATCATTGCGCTCTTCCCGGGTGAGACAGTCACTCGCCAGCCATTGGATGGCTGCTCTCGGTGGCTCACAGCAGCTTACGAAAGCACACGCCAGCTGCCAGCCAGCCCCACTGCAGCCTATGCCATCACCAGTGACTCACGGCAGCCCAGCTCCAGGTGAAGCCATTGTCCACCATCTTAGCTGTAGAGGGTGCAGTGTCACTGGCCCTCATGTGGGATCCGAACCGGGGCCCTGCTGCTCAGAGCTGGCACCACAAGCCAACTCTTAACCAATGCGCCACTCAGCTGGCCCTCAACAAATGTTTATTGAGCACCTATTACATAATAGACAATGTGCTAGTTATGCTATATACTGTAGTTAACAATATAGGAACAGCCACAGCAACCATCAGTTTATTTTTTCCTTATACTTCTGAGTCTATTTCTGTTTTGTTTGTTCATTTATTCTGTTCTTTAGATTCCACATATAAGTGAGATCATATGGTATTATATTTGTCTTTTTTTCCATCTGGCTTATTTCACTTAGCATAATATTCTCTAAGTCCATCCATGTTGTTGCAAATTGTAAGATTTCATTCTTCTTTATGGTCGAGTAATACTCCATTGTATAAATGTGCCACAGTTTCTTTATCCAGTCATCTACCAATGGGCATTTCAGTTGTTTTCATGTCTTGGTAACTGTACCTGTTCTACAATTCAGAGAGATTACATAATTTCAGAATGTTGGCTATTTTTCTCCAGCATCCAATTTTTTGAACAAACATTTATTGAACAACTTTCCTCTCTTTTTTGCATGTTTATAGAGCATCTCCTGTGTTCAGACAATTCTTTCTCTGGATAGAGCTTTGTGACTCATATTTGGAAACATTGCTTTGAAAATAGCCAGAGCCCAAAGACTGAGATAAGTTGTTTCATCAAATGAGAATAGGTGTTTACCTAAATTCAGAGGTTTAGAGTAGTGGTTTTCATATCACACATATTAAAATCACTCAAGGATCTTGCCTAGGTTTTACCACTAAGATTTTGATTTGGTTGGTTTAGGATGGTGGTTTTAATATCTCCCCAAGTGATTCTCATTGTCCAGCGAGGATGGTTAAGCCATTGGTCTATAGCAACTTATCCTATTCAAGCTTCCAGGAATGCAATTAAAAAGGAAAACTGCCAGAAATTTGACTTTAAGTCCAACCTCCCTGCTTTCTTTTCTCATTCATTTCTATCCTTAAAGTCACCCCCATCCCTTTTCAGGGTCTAAGTATGGGCTCATAAGAAAAATATCCATACTGTAGGGAGTAAAGTAAAGATTTGGCTAATCAAACAGCTAAACCTTCAAATGGTTATAGAGGTCAGGCTGGTAATACAAAGGAGTAAAGCAAAGGAGTAAAAAAAAAGTAAAGATGGACACTGTAATGAATGGACACTACAGATGCCATCCAAAGTGGAGTAGGGGGCAGCTATTGATACCATTTTAAGGTCTGGCTGCCTGCCACTTGAAAAAGTTAAAAATTGAGAGACAAGGTTGGTGGAAAGGAAAGTAAGTTTATTCAGAATGCCAGCATCCTGGGTAGATGGTCCACTCCTGTCCAAAGGCCATCCCCCTGTTTCTAGACTGGTCAGAAGGTTTTATACGTTCACAAGAAGAAAACAAAGGAAAGTGGGATTTACTCAGGCAGGTCCAAGGGCTGATGTCGTTTCCTGGGGTCTGGTCTGTTTTAAGATAATGTTGCCTCCAGACTCCAGTCTCACACTGGCCACCACAGCCTGCGGTTTTATGTGTCACCAGTAAAAACTGTAAGGGAGTTGCAAAATGCATTCTGGTGTCCAGGCACTTGACGATTAAGAAATTGTTCGTTTCAGGTTAGGATTCTGTTGATTAAATGGATTAACAAAGTATGTGTGGCCTTGAGAAAGGGAACAAAACAGAGTTCTTAAGTCAATCAATGAGGAGACAAACAAAGAGAAAACATAACTGCAAACTAGCTAAGTCTAACTACAAGTGGCTAGATAGCAAGTCAAACTGCAAGCTAGCTAAGTCTAACTGCATTATTGATTCTCCAAAGTCCACCCTTACATTATGACTGTGTTCCATCCAATTGGTCTTTTACAGTAGGGGTCTCAAAGTGCCATCTTTGTACATGTAGCACCAACCAAAAACTTGTTAGAAACACAAATTATCAAGTCCTGCCCCTGGACTCACTGACTGAATCCAAACCTGGTGGTGGGAGACAGCAATCTGTGGTCTAACAAGGCCTTCAGGGGATTATAATGCAATATAAAGGTTTCAAAACCCTGCTTTACAGCCGTGCAGGCTCGGTGTGGCTGTATCTAATAATTTTTCAAGAAAAGTCAGGAATCTGACTTTTACTGAGCACCTTTAAACTGTGCTATACATGTTCGTGGAGCATCTCCTGTGCTCATATTATTCTGAATGTCTCTTGGGTTTCAAAGCTTGGCAACTAATTCAGTTTATGTTTTCTTTTTTTTAATATATACTATTGTGCAAAGAAAACACATCCATGGGCAAATCATTCCGTTTTTTCGACCCTAAAAGGGTTAGTTTTGAAATACCCTTCACATCTTAGTGACATTCCCCAACCTATCCCTCAATATCCTGAGTAACGAATTGAACCATAAATTATGCAATACTGGAATAAGTAAATTAGATACAAGAACCCAAGCCTAGGGTAAAATAAGCAAATAAAGGATTGTGAATTAAACCAGTGTCATTAGTTTAAATCTTGTCACTCCCAAACCATATTTCTGAAGAGGGTCCCTCCCTGGCTATTCATAATAAATTAAATAGATCTACAGTGATGTTCTCTTGATTCAACCTATTCCACATAAGTGGAAATTAGGGAAGGAACCTAATGCTTAGATTGTGGCAAGCTTAGAGTAGTCATGACATTAGCACTCTTTCTACATATGAGGGATTGTGTGTGAATGTGGTGTGTGTGTGTGTGTGTGTGTGTGTGTTTGAGAGAGAGAGAGAGAGAGAGAGAGAGAGAGAGAGATTTAGTTAGACTGTGTTCATCAAATCATGGTTTTGGAAAGCTATTGTATCACACAGGAATGCTGGAGTTTAAAATATATCATAGGATGACCAACATCGCATTGGACTAAGGAAGTTAATGAGAAGGGGGATTTTCAGTTTCAAAATCCAGGACAAGTTGGTTATCTCAGTTTTAATGCTAATGTTTCTCTTGTGTCACTTTGTTTTGTATGTGGAACAGAATAAAGGTTGGAATTGGGTAGAAAAGTTGCCTTGTATTGTAAAAAAACAATTTTATAACTGACTAAAATCAAAAGGCAAATGTTTTGAAAAGACACACTTCAGCCAGAAATAAAAAATGTTTAAATCAGGGTGACACTCTGAAGTGCCTAATCTGAGATACAATGTCCTGGAAGGACACAACACAGTGTTCACCCCAAAAGAAAGTTTAAAACATGGTCAAGTATGGAGGCAAAAGGCTACAGCTATTGAAGCATCTCATCTGAAGGGCAAATGGAAGTCAATGAATTACAAGGTAATCAGTTTGAGATGATAAAGAACAAGGCAAGAAGTAGAGTACACGGTTGATCAGAGTGAGTAGTTCCGCAGAGGTAGTAAGCAACAAAAGAGTTTTTGCACTGTTTTTGTGTGGTGGCATGTGGCTCTATGGTATAACAGTAGGCCTTACAGATTAAAGACATAGGTGAGGAATTTACCAGAACTCTGTATGTAATAGAAGATCAGATTAAATGACCTCATAGTCCCATTCAATTTTAATAACCTTTGGAAATTAAAATTGTTAAAAAAATAGATGCTTAACATGCTTGTAGTATTAATCTTTGACTCCATTTCTTCATTCCTAAACTAGGGATAATAAATCAGACATCATGAGATTAACATGAAGATTAAATTAATGAAAATGAAGCATTATGAGTGATTTAGCACAGTGCCTGGAACAAAATAGTTGCTTAGTAAATGATAACTATGGTTATTATGAAAATTCTTAAAATACATTTTCTTTTCTTTTTTTGTATCTTGTTGAACATTTTTTCTGCATCTATTGATATAATCATATGATTTTTGTCCTTTATTATGATTATGTGGTATATCACATTGATTGATTTGCATATGTTGAACCATCCTTGTGCCCCTGGGATGAACCCCACTTGGTCATAATATATAATTTTTGAATGAATTGTTGCATTTGATTTGCTAGAATTTTGTTTAGGGTTATTGCATCTGTATTCATCAGAGATATCGGTCTACAATTTCCTTTTTTTGTGTTATCTTTACCAGGTTTTTGTATCACAGTAATATTGACCTCATAAAATTAGTTAGGGAATTTAAATACATTTTCTTAAATCTAACCTTTCTTGATAGAAAATTTTGTTGTCCTTTTTTGTAACTTACCAATTATGGAACTAATTTTTAAAACTGGTAACATATCTCATAATAAACATATTGCCAAATTATTGATGCATAGCACAACTGTTTCAATTGTACTTATAATTGTTTTTCAACATGACCTTAATAGCAATACCTTTTTCTGTTGTCCATGATTTAAATTTTCACTAAACAAAGGTTGCATTGCTTTTGCAATTATTTTACAGGATATTTACCCTTATACTCAGATTTATTATAGCAAATCTTTTTGGGTAATTTAGGATATAACACTAAATAATATTAATGAAATAAATCCAAATAACTGAACTTAAATCAATGGCTATACAACCAAAAATCATGACATATGAGTACTCCTAAGTTTTATTATTTGCAATGTATAGTAACTCTGATTTGGAATTTATTTTACTAATTGAAAAGAATGTAAGAAGGGAAGTAGAATGTAATAAAAGGTAATGGAACAGGATAGCTATTAAGGGTATGGGTTTTTGTAGTCAGACAAATTGGTTAAATCTTGGTTGAAATATTGTGAAATCCATGGGCAAGTTATGTATTGTAACTTATTTCAACCTCACTTTTCTCATGTTTACAATAAGGAAAGTAATGTCTACCTCAGAATGTTGTCAATGAGGCTTAAATGAAATGAAATGAGTCATTAAGCATTTACCATAATAAAAACATAGCTGGCACATAATAACTGTAAGTTCTTTCTACCACCACTACTACTACTATTAGTCATTTGAACATTATAAATCAATCTCAAAATCCTCATTTTGATGAAAGAACTCAGATATATTCTCTGGTATTTTTGTTGCGGGATACTCGGACAGAGAGATGGGACACCAAGACCCAGGGTGGGAAGCAGCGTTTATTGATGCTAGCACCAGCTAAGCGGATTCACATCCAGAGACTGAGCCCCAATCCAGACAGGACTCAGAGCTATATACCCTGAAGTTTCTGGGTTAGCAGCTAGGACCTCTTATTAGGGCAAGTGGCATTGTGTTAGTTTATGACTGGCTCCTGGGTGAGGTAGGAATTAGGAAATGTTAAATGCGGAAGTCTTGGTGGCCATGTGGTCCAAGAAAGCCTTTGTCTAGGGCTCCCTGCCACATTTTATCTGATTGTATGACTTATGCTTTGCATATTAATCCTTATAACTTATTTCATATATTGGTCATTTAAACAGGGGTGATATTAAAAATATTTTAACACCTAATATTGAATGTGCACTGACAATTCAGAACATATAAGTGATTAATCAGAGTGGGCACTGGCCATAACAATCAATTAATGCCTTACCAGTATATACTAGCTAACTGTCAACCTGCCTTTGGCATATGACTAAAGGTGTGGCAAAAATGTATGGGTATTTGAAAGGCCAAAGTTGGCAGGATGACAAGGTCAAAGAAGGCTTGATTACTGGCAGGCTCACAAACATAAAATCCTAATATATATTGTGGTGTATTGTTCTTTACTAAAATCTTTTGAGATGGTATGGAATTTCTGTTCCAGTTTTCCATCCATTAACCACTTTGGTTGTGAGTATAGTTTTTGGTATGGCATGACTAGGTTGCTTAGTGGGAAACCAATATGAAAATATCTCAGCTTTCTTCAGTCATTTAGGTAATAATAATACAGGCAATAGATTGGTTCAAGATTGAAGTGGAACATGTGTATCTCTACAAAATCATCAATTCAATTGCACTTCCAAAGCATTTTGGGACAGATCAGTACATGCTTAATTTAATTATAGCTCAATTTAGGTATAGTGATATGTAAGCCTGGTTTGAGACTTCACAGTAACTCCAGATATTTAGGCACATTGGCCAGATTCTCTGATACAAATTAATTTTTAACTATAAAAATATCAATAACATGTAGCACATTGGCTTGAAGAAGGAGAAATGCTAGAAATTCAAATTATCAAAGGTAAATTGAAAAGGGTATTATAGCTCCAAAAAGAATTAGAACTCACTGTTTGGATTTTTGCATAGTAGAGGAAGAAGAGGTAATCTCACTTGGCAATTTCAATAAAGCACATTAAGCTGTGTTACAATAATGCCAAATATCCAAAAGGAAATAATAATATAAATATAATTATTCAGATATATTAAAATAATTACCTATTAGCCAGATAATTTTTGTACAAACGTTGGGCATTCAAATAAAACCTACCAGAGTTTTTACCAGATCAACATGGTGCCTTGTTGACCATAATAATTAGTTTGAGTTTTATTCTATGTGTGATTTAAATTGCTGGATAATATTGAGCCAAGAAGTATTGCATGATCAGATTTATATATTAAAAATGGCTTGGAATGTTTGATAATTTAATTTAGAAAGGCAAAAAAAAGGAATCACCCTTGGCATAAGATATGAAATGAGAGTGGTTAGGACTAGGGTGACATTTGTAGAGGAGGTGATAAATAGTAAAATTTAGTATTTATTTTTTCTACACTTCTCTTTCACGTACTTTATTTTACACTTATTTTACCAAACAACACTTTAAACTCCTTAATACGATAAAACAAAGACACAAGCATTTATCCTATGAGAAACAAGATATACCATAACTTAACAGTTGTCAAACATTACTGCATTTTACCTTTTGTAATTGACCATCTATTCATGAAAGAATCTGTAGAAAATTCGTTTTAACAAGTTAAAGAACACCTTTAAGCAGACATGACTGTCCTAAGTTGTTTATTAGGTAAGAATTTTAAAAATATTACTTATATTAGCAGTAACAGTGGAGGAGAAAGTATTGCACCTTCTCTAAGCTGCACAGCGAGAGCTACCAATAGTATGGTAGAACCTGTGGCCCTTTCTAAGGCCACAGTTCCTGTGGCTTGCACATGTCAGCCTTCACATCTCCCTGTGCTTGTGGACTGCTTTGGTAATCCACTGGGTGTTAGGATTCCATCTGGTAGCTTTATGAAATAGATCATTGAAGATAAACTCAAAGAATTTGTGAAATCTTCACCAACCCAGTCAGAATTCAGGACTCTTAGAGCCCTACAATGGCATCTAGCTTGCTCCTTGACAACAGACTGAAGGCTTCAAACAAATTTAGCTGGTTAATACTGTGATGGACAACAGGTTGCACACTCAGAAATTGGGTGTTTGTGGCCACCACCACTGCACAGCTGAATCCAATATATGACATAAACTTGTTTGACCTTGTATCCCAGCCTTTGCACTTCACTGGGGAAGTGAGGTGCGGGGGGTGCTGCAGAGCACAGGGACCTGGTAGTACTTCCAGCAGCACACCCTGAGAAGAAAGTGTGTTACATTGAACTGTTTCTTCATAGCTCCTGGTTGTACTGGGTTGTCAGAAAAGTTTTTGAGAAGAAAAACAGAAAAAATATGTCATGACTTTTCTGACAACCCAATATTTGTAAGTGCATATCTTGGCTTACCCGATGGCTGCAGCCAGATGGAATGGGCTAGTATTTACTCTGAAGATGAAGCTGTTAGGCTTTGCAGGGTGATTTGATGTGGGTGGTGGGTGAAAGGAAAGAGCAAATTCAAGGTTGACTCCTCAATGTTTTGTTTAAGCAGCTAGGACAAAAATAGTCCTATTTACTCAGTTGCCAACTATGTGAGATGGAGTGGGTTATTTCTGCTCTCACTCTCAACCTCCAAACCTATGTTAACCTCATGATCTATTTTCTGCACTTTTACTCCTTGGATAGTAACACTACTAAAGAATCATTAGTCTCTGCTGATTGGATTAAACACTACAGATTCATCATCTTTTAACTCACCTTGGTTGTCACTATTGTCTCCCATTGCATGGGAGATATTCCAAGCTTGTCTGCTTTTCTTAAGCCACCCTACCCCAACCTTTGATCCTCCTATTATTAACAAGTGACTGTATATTTTGCTTTGTAGAGCAGTTTGAGGTCATCTGATCTGAATTTTCTCACATTTTTAGGACCTCTTCTGTTTCCCTCCTGTCTTAGAGAAGAGTTTCCCTATTCCTTTTCAAAGTTAATATTTCACTTATGCTCTTGATTAGTGGAAGAAATGGTAGGAAATTGAATTGTTTTCTCTTCTATTTCTTGTATCTTTCAAAGAGCTCATTTTCCACTGAGATTACTAGTTATGATAGTGTTAGCATAGATCTCTCAGAGGCCAACATATGAAGAAGGGCCTCCAAAAGAGAAACCAACACAAAGGAATGAAAATAAAGAGAGACCTGATGGCACTGTTTAAGGCCCTTTGCATCTTACCCAGCCTAAAACTACATATATCCCTAGACTTTAAGTTATATAAGTTTACAGCTCACATTTTTTAGATTTTTGCGTAAGCTAGGTTGAGCTGGGTTTTTGTCACTTGTGACCTTTTGAGTCCTGGATAATAGTCCTCCTATGGTGACTCCTGAAGCACCTCTGTAACTCCAGGAAACATATTTAAAAGCAACTGTTCTTGAGTATCTTTAAAAACCCACTTAGAAAATGAAGAAAGCTTTAACATGTTTTTAGAAAGAGGAGAAAGAACCATTGGGGGAGGGAGAGAGTTGATTAATGGAAAAAGTGAGAGGATATATAAACCTGATCAAAAGCATAAGTGAGCAATTAGCTTAGAAGGAAGGAGGAATATCTGAGTCAGATGAGGAAGATGAGAACTCTTTCTGGATCTAGTCAGACTTATTGAACAAATTTGTTTACATGCCTGTCCCAGAACCAACCATTGTGGCAAGAGACATGAAATGTTCAGGCTGACCAAGAAGCCAAGGGCATAAAAACCCCTAACCTGTCAGGGAAAGGGATGACTAGAACCACATAGAGGGGGAGGAGTGGCTTCCCATAGAGGGAAACAAAAGAGGCATAAGAGGTTTGAAAACTAATGGCCTAGAAAATGTCAGTAAACTTTTTCTCTAAAAGGCTAGTCAATATTTTAGGTTTTGTGAGCTATCTAATCTCTTGTTGCAACTACTCAACTCTACCTTTGTAGTGTGGAAACAGCCACAGACAATATGTAAACAAGTGGGCTTGGCTGTGTTCCAATAAAATTTTATTTACAAAAACAGGCAATCTTCTCAGTGCTCATATTCCTTGAGCATGAAATTGCAAACAGCCCAATGCCACAGAAAAAAAGGAATAGCTATTAAAGCAGTGCTTCTTAATTTTATTTTGTAGATGCACAATGGTTTCTTATTCTATCTTCAGTATACAAGTATGCTTATTATGAGAATTGAGGTTCTTGGGTTCCTCACGATAGAAATCAAGAGGAAACCCCCGAAAATTTTCCAGACAAATTTTATTAAGCTTATGCTTGAGAACAAGGGAGGCAGTACAGAGGAGAGGAAGGCCCTCAGAACTGACTCGCAGGCTGGCTCTGATTGGTTGCTTTTATAAGCTGGGGACAAAGAGGTCTTGCACGAAAAGGTGGGCTTTTTGAGAGTGGCAGGCTTTTTTTTTTTTCTTAGGCAGACTTCCTTTTCCAGCTGCATTGTCTGGTAACTATATTTGGGCCTGCAAGATGTTTGGGCAAGATGGAGGACTTCTCTCTGTCACCACCCTAGGAAGGTCCTATGACAGTCAAACCTTGACCAACTGTGCATGCAGACCAGTGATTTTGATATCTGTAAGGAAGTAAGCGGTTAGAAGGGAGATAATAATCAGCTACTTCCGTATTTTTGCAGAGAGAGTGATGGGGTGTTGACATTCTTGTGGTCAGATTATCTGGCATCCCTCCTGGCCATCAAGAATTCCTTCCGCCTGGTTCCAAGTCCCTGTGCTACCTCTTCTTCATCAGCCAAGAAGATTTGTAGAGCAACATCCCCCAGAATTTGATACATTCACCACTGGAATTTCATGAAATAATTTTCAGTGGCACAAGGATAAACATTTAAAAATTTTTAATAGTTATACTAACACTTAAAATCCATGTTTAACAGATATTGCTTATTGTGGTAATAAGTAAGAGAAAATGAGTTGATTTAAAGAAAATAATGCATAAATTATAGAAATTGGGGAAACTATTAAAGAGCATTACTCTCAGTTGTTTGTACTATAAAACCTATAGATTTTTGGATATGTTTTATTCAAATTATACATGCTCTCTTATTCCTTCCTGCATACCGCACAGCCTCCCCAATCAAGAGATTTCAATACATCTTTCTAAGAGCTAGACCTCCTGATTCTCGCTATTTTCATATTCTTTTTGTTTGTTTGTTTGTTTTTTAGCTGAGCCATCCTGCCACCTGTTGACAACTCAGCGGCAGCTCAGCTCGGGCCAGGAATCAAACTGGTGACCTTGTTGCTCAGAGCTCGCACTCTTGAGAGAGCTTTTAACCAACTGAGACACTCGGTCAGCCCTCTCTCCACTTTCATTAGCTAGGCTAACGAAATCTAGTTCTTCTGGACTTTCTGTTTTTCTGGGCTTTTCTATTTTTAATGTGTTAACTGCACTTAACCTGGCTCTTGACCCCAAAATCTTCAATATGCCACATGTTACTTGACACCACCACTGTTTCATATTTACGTGGTCAAGATAAAGCCAACAGCTCATTATGTAAAACAAATTTTCTGTGTTCTGTTTCTGCTAATGATACTACTGTCCTGTATGTCACTCAGACTGAGAACTTGGGTCACATATTTAACTCTTTTCCTCTCCAGACCATCCTGAATAATTATTTTAAGTATTTCTATCATCCAGTGATTCTTGATTCCATTCTCTCTGATAGAATATTTATTCAATAACTCTGCTAGGGAGATATCAAGAGGCCATGCCTCCTATTGCTCCCATCTTCTGGTTGCTTCCTCTAAACAATCCTACACACTACTTCTGGATTAATCTTCCTAAAGCACAGATATAATATGTCGTGCTCAAGCACAGCCAATGACTCTGCATTGCTTACTAAGTAATGTCTAAATTCATTAATATAGCATTCAAGGTCTTTGATAGGCTGCTCCCATCTAATTATCAGTCCTTATATTCTACTACTCCTCTTTATATTCCCTGTGCTCTTGGCACCCAAGTACCCCACAATTTTATTATACTTATCCCCTCTGTGCCTTTTCGTACTCTTTTATCCTGTCAAGAATCCCTTCTACCTCTTCTAGCCAAAACTCTTATCAATTTTGAATGGTTAAATAAATGATGCTGTATCCATATAATACAATGCGTTGTGGCTATTAACATGGTGGATTACAGAGGGTTATAGATTTCTTAGACTGTCCCTTACATGCCAGACACTCTGCCAGTTGCTGAGGATATAGAGCTTCATGAGACAGACACGGTTGGTGCCATCATGACGTTTGTGGTAGAGTGGGAGTTCCAGACATTTAGGAACTCAGTGGAGATATGCCGAGTGCTTGAATGATAACTGCAGGGTGTTGTGGACATTTAACCAAGTCTAAAAGTAAACAAAAGCTTCTTAGAGATAGCCATGTTAAAAGTATGCCTGACACATGGAAAGATAGTGGTTCTCAAACTTCCATCTCAGAACCCCTTTACATTCTTAAAAATACTCCAGGACCTTAAATAGCTTTTATCAATACTTACTGTATTAGAAATTATAAATATTTAATAATTTATGACAGTTTTATGACAATTATTTTCTGTACTACAAAAGAATTAGTGAGAAAAGTGGCAATATTTTATATTTTGCTAATTTCTTTAATATCCAGTTTAATAGAAGATAGCTGGATTTTTACATCTGCCTCTGACTTTAATCTTTTGTGGTATGTTATTTTGGTTGAAGGATATGAAGAAAATGCAGCCTCACAGAGATATGTAGTTAGATAATGGAGGAATATTTTAGTAGCCTTCTTAGAATATTATAAATATTCTTCTTTGACACTACACCAAAACTCAACAAGTCGCAATTTCTCAAAGGTTAGTTGCAATATGGAATCTGAAACTCTATCAATGAATTTTTCATACTCTTACATTAAAATCATTGAGTCTACTTTTCTCTTTGAATAGATTCAACTATGTGTGATTTTTACCTTATGGGTCCCCTGAAAGGGGCTCTCAAATCCACAAGGACCCTCTCTGATCACACTTTGACAGTGAATGGAATAAGAGTTACTTTGAAATTTTGGGGAAGGAAAAGGTAAAAAAAAATTCCAATGAGCAGAAAAGCACAGAAAAATGCTTAGATTATGATGTTACTGCATAATCAGGATATAATACACACAGTAGGATCTCAGCTCTGTAAAGGAAACATGATTGACAAAGAATAAAGTTTGTAAGGAAGTACTCCAAAATGTTATCAGTTCTTTACAGGTTATTTTCTGCATGTTTTACGTTACCCTAAACTTTTATTTTTTCAGCAATGATCTGGTTATTACTTTGAAAATTAATGGAAAGTAAGTGGGAAAATAAATTTTATTAAATAAGTATTAAGTATCTCTTAAAATTCTGCTTATAGTTTATGTCCTTTATGAAGTTTTTTTAAATTTATTCTCCTATCCAGAAGTAATCTCTCCTTGTTCTGTACTTTCCTAACAATTACTTTGCACTTTCCTATTGGAACTTCAATCATTCTGCTGTATATTATAGAGGTATTTGTACAAATTGTGCCAGTTGTATTCCCTGGAGATTAGGAACCAGAGTTTGTTATCCCAGCATCATACACAGTCTCTGATATTGTAGAAAAGGCTCAACATTTTTTAAACTGAACACTATTGAAATCATAGGTATCTCAACCATTTTAAATGATGTTTAAACGATACTACTAAATAACATACAACTACTCTAGAAAATTTTGGAAAACAGAGAAAAGCACAGGTAAGACAGAGCAGCATCATGGCTAATAGCAAAGGCTTTGCAATTCTACTGACTTAGCTTCAAATCCTGGATCTGCTATGTGCTTATTACTATCTCCATGTGGCCATGGACAAATCCCCTAATTATTATGATTCCCAGTTGCTCATCTGTGAGACAGAAGTTATAATCACACCTCCCAGCATTATTGTAAGGAATTGATAAAATAATATACAAAAAATTCTGGTATATAGTAATACTTCAATGGTAGCTATTTATTATTGTAGTTATTATTATTATTATTATTATTATTATTATCTATAACCATTCATCCAGAAATTCACAAATTTATTGCAATGAATGCTTTCTCTAGTAGATTAAGAGTCACTGGTCACTTAATATTCCTTACTATTAATCAACTTTCAAAGTGTATGCTGATGATTGAGTTGATTTGAGGTGATCTGGTCATTTCTAAATAAAAAAAAGCCTATAAAAAGCTCTAATTTAAATTGTGGCCTGTAATGTTATGGGCAATCAGGAGTGGTGACAAAATATTAGGATAAACAAGTGAAGAATCTAATTAGCAGCAATGTTTTCATTAGAAAGCTATAGCTCATATTGTGAGTTTTGTTACATTTGTTAATGACAGTGCTGAATGACACACTCTGTATTTTAGCTTGAAGACCATAACCTCAGGCTGTTATAACAGTTACCTGTGTCAGTCAGCTGAATTGAATATCTGGCTAAATAAAGGACAAACAAATATATTTGTTCTTTGCCTCTTGTTATACTAAAATTAAAGAAAATATCCTTAATGTATAAAAATGATATCACGGACCCTCTTTAAGGACCCGGAAGTTTCCCAAAGGTATTCATGGCCTGTTATGAGTCATACAACACTACCTCCTTGGAGTATACTGGCAGCAGGAGGCAGGTTCTCTTTGGAGGATTAGGTTACTCACAATCAACCAATTTGCCCTTTTTTGCTTTTATGGATACACACACCAGAATTGACACTTCCAGTCCTAGGCTAGCCATTCTATATCAAGAAGAATGGGAGCATTTTCACCAACCCATCTTATGGGGTACGATGTCTGCTCTGCATCCACAGACTTCTTACTTAGCTATGTCTTGAATCTGTGTGCTCCCTGGGACTAAACTTGTCCTTGGGTATGCTCTTATCCAGAGTTACCAGCCCTTGATTGTTTCCCCTAGATCTGATGAATGCCTTCCATTGTGACACTTTGCCTAGGCTTTCTCTAAGATCCCTAAATGTACCATGTTCACAAATTACCTACTTATGAATCCCTGTCCCAATCAAAATTGTTATTTCCATGGCACAACTTATTTTAGTTGTGAATTGAGAGAAAGGCATAGTTTTGAGTTCACTTAGTCTGATATGTTAGTGGTTGACTGAGAGTTCCTTATCCTCTCAGATAGCTTTCTTGGCTATAGGTAACCTCATCTAACCAGTAAAAGCATTTGCTATATATGTGCCAGACCTTTTGTTATCGACCTGTAAGTCTCAATTCTTGAGGAGCCTACGGCTTTGAGAATGAGAAAGACATATAGTATAATGCAATGTATATATCATTAGTATAATACAATGTATTTGCAATGATAGAGAGAGTACATTACAGAGGAAGGGGACCTAACTCAATCTTGAGGTGCCAAGGAAGGTGATGTAAACAAAGAGATATGAACTGTGTCTGAGAAGTAGGATTTAACCAAGTGAAGTGAAGGTAAAGGTCAGATTAAGCAGAATGGATATAGTATGAGGGAACAAGGCTGAGAAAACATCATGTGTAATGAAAACTACAAGCAATTAAGAGGTTCAAATAGTGGCAAAAAATGAAGCACAAGACAGGAAGACAGAATCCAGATCACAGAAAACTTGTTTGTGTCATTAAAATGTGAGCTTTGTTCTGAGGATGATGGGAAGTACTGAAGCATATTTATAAGGCAGAGGAAAAATATCTAGCAGAGATTGATTTGACGAAATGGGAGAAGGGAGAGAATAATAGAGTGTGGTGATGAAGGTGCAAAGGAATGGGAATCAAGATCACAACGGAAAAATTGCCTTTGCAGGAAATACTGAATCTTCTGGATTTTGTGCTTCTGTAAGCATCCTGCTTTTATGCACTTCATGGACACAAGACACACTTTCCTCCTTCTCTTTTGTTTCCTGCCTTTGTCTTAGCTCTTTCAGCCCAATCTCCAAATTACACCCTTGCCTAATGTCCAGCATGATAGACCATGTGTAAATGGACCACAATTGACTTCTATATGAGGTATTTGATGTGTACTGGTAGAACTTGAGTGGCATTTGACAGTTTACAAAGACTTTTAACATCTATTATCTCACAACAGTTCTGTAAGCCAGGCAGAAAAGCTGTGGTCATACTCATTTTATGAAGCTCAGAAATTTTAAGTTGCTCATCCAGTGTCAAGCCACTTAAAATGAGTGTTAGAGCTTCAACTGGAATGCACATCTTCTAATTCTAGGTCCTATACCCTTCTCACTATACTCTGATGCTTTGTATATGAATGAATGGTTGTATGGGTGAATAAGGAATCAAACCCATGATCTCAACATGTTGAGTTCAATTCTATAACCAACTAATCTCATATGCTAGGTCAGCAGTGAGTAATCATAAATAAACGAACCCAGGATATTCTCTACGAAATGGGAAAGAAAACTCCATTTCATTCCTAAGTTTCTTTGTGGACTTTGTATATGGAAGCCAACTTTTTATCAGTTATTTCATTTTTGTTTTGTTTTGTTTGTTAAGGATTTTATTGGGGAATTGGGGAAGGGGAACAGCATTGGGAAATCGGGGAAGGGGAACAGACAAGTTGTTGTCCTTTTTGTTTTTCAGTCTAATTGTGGAGGACGTCACTTCACTGGCCCATGTTTGTATTATGATCATTCCACTCTTCCTGGCTGAGGCAGTCAGTAGCCGGTCATTGGACAGTCGCTCACAGCAGCTGACGGCAGTTCACAGCAGCTTCTCGCTGGCTGCCAGCCACTCACAGTAGCTCACATCAGCCCACTGCAGCCCTACTGCAGCCTACGCTGTCACCGGCCACTCAGAGCAGCCCAGCTTCAGGTCACACTATTGTTCACAAACTTAGCTGTAGAGGGCACAGCGTCACTGGCCCATGTGGGAACTGAACCGGCAGACCTGTTGCTTAGAGCTCATGCTCTTAAGCTAAATTTTAACCAACTGAGCCACTTGGCCAACCCCCATTTATTCTTTTTTTAAAGATTTTTATTCATATATTGCTAACATGCAATATTATATTAGTTTCAGGTGTACACCATAGTTATTCAACATTTCTACACCTAACAAGTGATCACCATGATAAGACCAGCAATGATCTGACACTGTACCTACCACCCAATCACAATATTATTGACTATATTCCCCATGCTGTACATTACATCCCCATGACTTACTTGTTTTATACCTGGAAATTTGAACCTCTTATTCCCCTTCAACTTTCCCCCTCTTTTTAAAATTTGTCAGTTACAGTGGACATTCAATATTATTTTATATTGCTTTTTAGGTATACAGCATAGTGATTAGATAATTACATAATACAAAGTGATCCCCGTGACTAATCTAGTACCCACCTGGCACTATACATAGTTATTACCATATCATTGCCTGTATTCCCTATACTTTACTTCACATCCCCATGACTACTTTGTAACTACCAATTTGTATTTCTCAATCTCTTCACCTTTTTCACCCTGCCCCCAAACCCCCTCCAATCTAGTAACCATCAATTTGTTCTCTGTATCTATGGGTCTCTTTCCGTTTTGTTTGTTCATTTATTCTGTTATTTAGATTCCATATATAAGTGAGGTCATATGGTATTTGTCTTTCTCTGTCTGACTTATTTCACTTAGCATAATACCTTCCAGGTCCATCCCTGTTGTTGCAAATGGTAAGATTTCAATCATTTTTTATAACCAAGGAATATTCCATTGTATGTATGTACCACCTCTTCTTTATCCAGTCATCTATTGGTGGGCACTTAGTTTGCTTCCATAGCTTGGCTATTGTAAATAGTGATGCAGTGAACATAGAGATACATATATCTTTTTTGAATCAGTGTCTTGAATTTTTTTGGATAAATACCCAGAAGTGGAATTGCTGGGTCATAAAGTAGTTCTGTTTTTATTTTTTTGAGGAACCTCCATACCATGTTCCACAGTGGCTGCACCAATCTGCAATCCTTTAGTCATTTATTCTTGATTGATTTTGTTGATCACCCAAACGATCTGATTTTTCTTTTTACACTTCTTTTTACTCACCTTTGCACCACCTCAGACAGAGTCATAGAGGAGAAACATGCTGTTAAGCAAGTAACACTATGTATCAGTAGTTTTTGTGAAGGCTTAGCATTTGAAAGAGTTGAAGTTCAAAGCTCAAATCCACTTTGGGTTTAACTGAATTTCTCTAGCTTATATTTTTTCCTTATTGTGATAATTAAAACTTTATTGTATATATTAGGCCTCTGGCTCTAATAAAATGAATAAAGTACATGAATAGGGGCAAAATGAGCTGTTTTATTAAAGGGTCTAGCATCTGGATGATAAGGTGCAAACTTTCTGTCATCTATTTAGCTGTCTGCCCTTGGAAGTACCTCAAATGAGATGCTGTTGAAGAAAAAATTAGGATCATTAAATTATGCAAACACTCAATGTATCACACTCTCTTAGTCTTTCTTTCATCCTTGTGCAGTTGTAGTCCAAAATTTAATCTGTTTGTGTGTTCATCATTCTGGGCATGTAGATGTTGCATTTGAATTTTCACTTGCATTCACTAGCAATGATTTAGTGGAATAATGTGCACCTGTTGCCCACTTACTGTTGACTCTCTCCTTTCTCTTTTTGTATGCCCCCAACATTTTTTATTTTCTTCAGTGACCTTCTGAAATTTTATTTCTCTCTTTAAAAGATAGTGCCACTGTCTTTATTCTCTGGGCTCATTGCGATGTTTACATTTCAGCTGGCTAGAACTGAAGATTATAGTGAGGGATGCCAGGTGGAAGGCCGTCATTGCATTGCATTGAGGATGGAAGTTGGGAAAGTGTTTGCCAGACATAACAACCTAATTATGATAGCTAATAAAATGCTTTTAGTAAAAATACCTACTCTGCTAGTATAATTAAAGATTATTTTGACAGGGACTAAAGAGATGATCAAACTCTCTCCCTCTTATATCTACATTTGAAAAAAAATCTCTTTCCCTTTATGAGAGAAAGTTCGTTGTATGAATATGTGGTTAACAGGATCCAGAGCCCAAAAAACATTTTCAGCCATTTCTCCACCCACTGCTTTGCTTGTTTTCTTTGCTCTCTTACATATGTGGCTTCTAGGGCAGCATCCTACATGCACTGTAGGAAGCCATGATCATGAGGTGTTCCAACTCCCTTGTAATAACTTCTCAGATATTTAAAGAACTACTCTTGCCTCATTTATTCATAGTCATTTATTCATTCCACAACTATTTCAGTGCCAGGCATTGTAATATGTGCTTAAAATTTAACAGTCAACAAGTAGACAATGTACTTGCCCTCCTGGAGCTAAGAAGAAAAAGAAGAGGGTTTTTTGTCAGAGAATAAGGGGAGAAAGCTACCTGAGATATGGTCATCAGGTAAGATCTCTGAAAAGCAACATTTAAGCTAAGATTTGAACCATGAAAGCGAATAAGTTATTAAAAGAAAAAATATAACTAGACATAGTGAATAATTGTCCCAGGCAGAGGGAACAGCATATACAAATGTTTGCAAATGATGAAAGAAAGTCATTTTAGCTGGAGTATAGTAAGTAATGGTGAGTATGGTGTAATATGAGTGTAAAGAGGTACATGGGAGACAGAGTTTTAGGGCCTTGTAGGTCATGATAAGAAATTTGGATTTTATTGCAAGAATACTGCTCTAAACATCCCCTGGAAAGATTTTAAGTCTGAAGGTGGTATGAACCATATGTATGAGCCAAATATTTAAGGGCTCATTTTGGCTATACATATTTGCCCCTTATCATTTCCAATTCTTTTGCTAGCCTGGTTACTTGAATCTGGGTATGCTCCATTTTTCCGATGTTTATCTTCTAGGAGGACTCCAGGTGTAATCTGACCCCACAGATTTTGCCTGTATTTCTGTCAGGGGACATGGTATTATCAGTCCTTGTGTTCTGATAATATACTACTGTCACTGTAGCTACAGGATGCCATTGATTCACGGCAATTTCAATTAACAAAAAATGACCTAGGTAAGTGAAGTGCTTTGAAGACAGGACTTCCTCATTCTGTGCTTTGTCTCCTGCTCAATACCTTGACCTCCTTTATGTAATCTACCCTGGCTGCCCCAGGCTCAAGTTACTGTCTTTTCCTTGGTACTCCAATAGTGCTGATTGTCTTTGTTTTTCATTTGGCTATAATCCTTTAATGAAATGATCACAAATTGTCAGCAAATGAGCCAGATTTGGCATGCAGATGTGTTTTGTTTGGCCCACTCAGCATTTTACAAAAAATGAACTTAGTTTCCAGTGTTTCACATAAAAATCCAGATTTCCTTCTTTTCTAAAATGTCTGAAGAACTGGCAACTCTAAGTCAGCCCTCCCATATGCAGCTAGAACTGAGTAGCTTCTGTCCCATATGCATTCTTTTATTTGCCATTGTCCTTGACATTTTCACTTCTGTATCTTACCTGCTAGCACCTGTAGACACGCAAATTTGTCATCTGGACTTTCATACCTTGTGAGAAGATCTTTAATATACTTCTGCCTAGAGCAATGCCAAAAACATTGTTGGTGCTCAATACACATTTGTGAAGTTAATCATTAGTATGTGCATACCTAGACTTGCAAGTTCTTTGAATAAAAAACCATTTTCTGTATCTCTAAGCATCACCCGTAGCATTAACAGAGTGCCCTCTTATTAGGTACTTGATGAATATTTTTGATAGATTAGATATAGTGAAAAAAGATGCTTAAATAGTCATATGACTTTACATGAAAAATGTTGAAAGGTTTTTCATAAAATATATGTTTTTTGAAGAATAACTTCCAAGTGATATACAATAGAAAAAGCATTGAGTCAACTGGTAGTCAAGAAATTGAGTTTCAAATTCCAATTCCGAAACTGACTCATTGTGTGACCACAGAAAAGTGACATAACTTTGCAACTCCTACACATTCTCATCTGTAAACAGGTACTTGTTTTACCTCATTGGATTATTAAGGGAATTAAATCAAATAATGCAGGTTCAATGTTTTTTTTTTTGTATCTGTGGAGTCACATAGATGTTTTATACCTTATATCTGTTTTAAAGTCTTGTTATTTTGAAATGTTATATGTGTTATAGTTGAGGTTATTTTCTAATTTGGTGGAATACTATAAGCAAGTTTATATCTCAGTTGGTATGTGTCACATAGTTCATACTGACATTCTGATAAAGCTAGCTTCAAAGGACAAAGAGCCCTGGTTAAGACAGAAGAAAATTATAATAGCATCTAACTTTTCTCTATATTAACCACATTGTGTGAGGCTCTGATCAATGTACCATTCAGTGTCTAGTGATAACATGACTTAATTACAAGCAAAGTTCTTAAGAAAAGACAGGTATATGCTGCCATATACCTGAACTTAAATATATAAAGGGACAGCGGAATACAGACAAAAGATGATATTACTAATTTCATAGAGGCTAATTAGGGGGAAATTTCTCTTCTTGTAAGAGTGATTGAACAATAGTTCATGCATCCAGACATAATTATGTAGTCTCTGTGGTTTAATTATCCAATTCCAGTGTTAGAAATAATTATCCAAGACTTGAAATGAGCAAAACAGAGATTAGAGAATCATTTTAGAGGAGTGGTGGGAGTCATGTAGTGGATTTTCTAGAGTTTATCTGATTCCATAATTGTAGGCACCTTCAATTAATTTGCTATTTTACAATGTCATGGGGGTAGCTATTAGTTGTAGGAAACTCATAGCAATAAAAATGATTCCTGATGTATATGTATTTTGTATGATAGGGATTCAGCCCTGTAGTAAAGAAAATCTGAAACACTACATTTTACATTAACCAGTGTTGCCATTACAAGTAAATTTATTTAAGCATTCCTGATTATTTGTCTTTCAAATTCTTACGTGAACTGTCTTAAAATCATACTGCTCCCTTCAATAATTAACGAATTACACAACTAAAAAACTTAGACACATTTTCTTTTCTTTTTTAAATTCAAGTTTATTGGGGTGACAATTGTTAGCAAAGTTACATAGTTTTAAAGTGTACAATTCTATAATACATCATCTATATATCACATTGTGTGTTCACTACACAGAGTCAGTTCTGTTTCCATCACCATGTATTTGATCCTCTTTAACCTCATCTACCACCCCCCACTTCCCTTATCCTCTGGTAACCACTAATTATTGTTAGACATATTTTCATTTTCTACTTACATGAAAGTCATGATTTAACTCTTTGAAAATTATACTTTCATGCCAGTTCTGCTTGTATCTTTCTAAAAATATACATTGAAGAAAAGAATCAGAGCTAGAAAGGACCTGAAACATTTAATTACATAAATGCTAGCATACTATACAAAATATATAAGGAAAGTTCATTGCAGTATTGCTTGCAATGCTGAAAAACTGGAAACAACCTATGGATACATCAAGAAGAGACTATGTGAATAAGATATGTACATACTAGGAGCATACTGTATAGTCATTTAAATTAATGAAGGAGGCATACTTGTATATATAAATATACTAAGAGATTTTGTTTTATGAAAAGAAAGTTCCACAACATTATGTGAAATACAACCCTATGTAAAGTGAAAAAAAAACATCTGCATACATTAAAGCCAAATAATTTTATACTTTTTCTAAAACATGTTCATAACAATGGTTATCTCCAGGGATAAAGATTAAGAAAGGATCAAGAGACTTTTACTGTCCACATCTATGTTGATCATTCTTAAAACTAAGAATTGTGCATGATTTTTGTAATTTGAACAACAAAAATAAAGAAATAATCAGTTAGTTAAGCAACAAAATTAAAACAAATGAGCAAACAGTTTTGGATCATGATCCAGGAATAAAAAAATTCTCCCTCAGTCATTACTGACAGATACAAATGTTTTAATAAACAAACAGAGAAGAAACAAGTCTTCTTTATTGAATTCCAAAGTGTACATGTGCATATGTATGCATATGTGCACGTGTGCTTGATAATCCCCGCTCCCCAGGATCTAGAGCTTCATCTTCCCTCCCCTCATGAGTGTGGACTTAATAATTCAGTTCCAAAAAAAAGAGTGTGGAAAAGTAAAAACAATACCTTTACAGTGAAGACATTTGGCAACCACTACCTGTGGTAGGCAGAACAATGCCCTCCACCCCCAGAAATGTCCATGTCCTAATCTCTGGAATCTGGAATATATTATTAAACATTGCAAAGGGGAATGAAGGTTGCAGATGGACTTAACATTGATAATCAGGTGACTTTAATATGGTAAGATTATTTTGTATTAACTGGCTGGGTCCAATGTAATCACAAGAGTCCTTAAATAGGGAAGAGGAAAGCAAAAGACGCATTCAGGGGCAGATGTAACTATGGAAGAAATGTCAGGGTAATGCAATGTGAGAAGCACTCAGCCCCCAGTGGCTGGCTGAAGATAGAAGGAGGTAGTGGGCCAAGGAGTGCAAGTGGCCCCTAGAAGTTAGAAAAGTCAAGAAAATGGACTCTCCTATAAACTCTACAAAGGAATGTAGCCATGCCAACACCTCAGCTCAATGTGATCTATGACAAACTTGTAAACTCCAGAACTGTAAGGTAATACATTTGTTTAGTTATAAGCCACTGAGTTTGGACAATCTGTTATGTCAGCCATAGAAAACTATGGAGATCTACTTTAAATAAGTGATCAAGTTTAATGTGCCCAGATGACATCATAGAAATGGCAGCATGAGGTGAGCCTCTTGAAATCTCCTCTGGAATTTACAACAAACTGAACAACTATAATTCCACAAAGGACTCCCTGCACAGCAGACAGACAAGACTAAGAGATGTGCAACTGAAATCATCTAAAAGTGGGCAAATTGAGCGAGTGGGAGAGGAGAGAAGGGGGAAGAGCAGAGATGCTGGCCTTTTGGGCACAGGATGCAGACCAGAGCTCTGGGCTCCCTGCATTCCGGAGCCACTGCAGTAGCGTGAGAGGGAAAAATTCAGACTGCTTGCACTCCCCTAACGGCCCAAAGTCCCGCCTGAGGGATCAGCATATAACACAGCTGAACCCAACGCTCACGACAGAGACCTCAGAGCAAAGACTGAGGGAAGAAGGGTGAAAACAGTGGTTAAGCCCTAAATGCTAAGCAGAGGATGAAAGGCATAGGCACTGAGACTAGCCGCTCCCTCCCCACCCTCCCAGAGCTTGCCCCACCCCCACCTGCCCAGTGCTAGAAGCAGAACAGTAGCAGTGTCAGATCAAAAGAACAGAATATCTGCAGTTTTGAAAGCAGTGGCACAAAGCCATGGACTCACAGCCCAACTAGTTCTGGCAACAGGGAGACAACCTTGGGTGCAGGATTGGCTGTGCTGTTGGTTGCCACCATAATTCAAAACCACCTCTCACAACCCACCTTGCCCCTGACCCCACCTATCTGGGCGGATCCCTGTAGGGGTAAACAAAGCAGCTGAAACACACAGGCCCTGAATCTGGTGCAGGAAGAGCTTCAGAACTTCAGAAGCTCTCCATATCCCCTCATGGAGGCAGTGCCCTGAGACCCAGGTGACCTGCTCACAGAGGAGAAGCCCACCTTCCAAGGAATCCCCCCATTGTATGAGAAGCTGGAACAGTACAGAGAAAATATAATACTAAAGCATGAGAGAGAATAAAATGCTGCAGTCAAAGAGAAAATAAAGCATTCTACCAAAACCTACTAGAAATCAAAAGAAAGACCTTGTCATACCAAGCTGTTGCAGAACCCACTCCTGTAGATACCTAGGAAGAGCAATAATAATTCATTAATTGCCATGAATAACCAGGGTAACAAGACAACTTAGAAAGAAAATGAAAAGTCTCCAGAAAATGAACTTAAAGACATAAAAATATGTGACTTAAATTACAGAGAAGTCAAGATTACAGTTCTGAAAAAAATGAGTTGCAAGAAAATATAGACAGTTAGTTTAATGAACTCAGAAACACAATCAAAGAACAAAATGAATATTTTACCAAAGAGATTGAAACTTTAAAAATGAACCATATAAGGACAGCTGAGTGGCTCAGTTGGTTAAGAGCTTGCTCAAGAGTGTGAGCTCTGAGCAACAGGGTCCCAGATTTGATTCCCACATGGGCCAGTGAGCTGCACCTGAGCTGAGCTGCCACTGAGTTGCCAACAGGTGGCAGGGTGGCTCAGCTGGTGAGAGCACATTCTCCTAACAACAAGGTTGTCTGTTCAAGATGGTGGGCTACGCCCACCTGCAACTAAAAGGCTGAACTCGACACCTTGAGCTGAACTGCCACCTGGGTGGCTCAGGGGATAGAGCGCGTGCTCCTAACAACAAGGCTGCCAGTTCGACATCTGCATGGGATGGTGGCTACGCCCACCCACCACTAAGGCTGAAATCAGCACCTTGAGCTGAGCAGCATGACTAAACTTAGAGCTGAGCTTGCTGCGCCCTACACAACTAAGATTGAAGGACAACATCTTGGCTGTTCCCCTTCCCCAATTCCCCAACACTGTTACCCTCCCCCAATTCCCCAATAAAATCTTTAAAAAAAATGAACCAAATAGAATTTCTGGAGATTTAGAACTCAATAAATGAAATGAAGAATGAAATAACCAGCTTAGGTAATAGAGCTGAGCAGATGGAGAAAAGAATCAGTGACATCGAAGACAGAAATCTGGAAATGACACAGATTGAAGAAGAGAGAGTCTTGAGAGTGAAGAAAAATGAAAGAGCTCTACAAGAACTTTCTGACTCAATCAGAATAACCATATAAGAATAACGGGCATACCAGAAGAAGAGAAGAAGGGAGCAGAGAGTATATTCAAACAAATAGTCGATGAGAACTTCCCAAACTTGTGGAAAGAACTGGATCCTCAAATTCAAGAAGGACGCAGGACACCTAATTACCTCAATCTCAACAGGCCTTCTCCAAGGCACATTGTATTGAAGCTGTAAAAAATTAATGACAAAGAGGCGTCCGGTTAGCTCAGGTGGTTAGAGTGCAGGGTCGTAACACCAAGGTTGCCAGTTTAATTCTTACATGGGCCAAGGAGCTGTGCCCTCCACAAATAGATTGAAGACAACTACTTGACTTGGAGCTGATGGGTCCTGGAAAAACACACTGTTCCCCAATAAAATTTCATTTTAAAAAAATTAACGACAAAGAGAATCCTCAAGGCAGCCAGAAAAAAGAAGACAATAACCCACAAAAAAAGCCCATTAGATTATCATGAGATTTTTCAGCAGAAACCTTATAAGCCAGAAGGAAGAGGAAACAAATGCTCAAACTATTGAAAGAGAGAAATTATGAGCCAAGAATAATATATGCAGCAAAGATATCCTTGAGATATGAAGGAGAAATAAAGACAGAAGCTGAGGAACTTTTCTAATACACGACCTACACTACAAGAAATACTGAAGGAGGCTATTCTACCTGAAACAAAAAACCAAAAGAATACAAAATCATGAGTGGTGTTACGAGCAGACAGACAGAAGCAAAAACGGCAACCCCTACACCAAAAAAGACATTATACAATTAAATATAACATACAGGGTAAAGAAGAAAAAAAACCATTTAAAAAAATGAGAAAAAAGACAACTTGCTACTGCAGCACAGAAATCAACTGACAGCATAAATAAGGATAATTTGTGACAACAAAAACATAAAAGGGGAGAGAGTAAAGGTCTGAACTGGCAAAAAGGAATGGGGAAAGGAAGCATGCTGAAGAAAATGGAATACTCTAAATGTGCAACTTTCTTTTACATAAACTTAATGGTAACCACACCTAAAAAATCCAGAGCTGAAATATATAACATAGAAAAAGAAGAAACAGAGGGGGAAATCATAGAATACCACTACACTGAAATAATAGACAGCAACAAAAAGGAAAAGAAACAATGGAGACACAGCCCTACCAGAAAACCAGAGATAGAATGATAGAAAATCCTCATATATCAATAACCACCCTAAATGTAAATTTACTAAATTCACCAATAAAAAGGCACAGAGTAGCAGATTGGATAAAAAAAATTAAACCCACCAAAATGCTGCCTCCAAAAGACACATCTCAGCTACAAGGACAAATATAGACTCAAAGTGAAAGTGTGGAAATTGACACTTTAAGCAAATGGTATTCAGAGAAAAGCAGGTGTACCTATACTGATATCAGATGAAACAGACTTCAGGATAAAAAAGGTAACAAGAGACAAACATGAATATTTCATAATTATAAAGGGGACTAGACAACAAGAAGACATTATAGTCATCAATAATTATGTCCCCAATCAGGGAGCACTGAAGTATACAAAGCAACTACCAACAGAACTAAAGGGGAAAATTGACCAAAACACAATTATAGTCGGAGACTTAAATATAGCACTGACAGCTATGGATAGATGATCCAAACAGGAAATAAATAAATATCAGCCCTAAATGACACATTAGATGAAATGAACATGATTGACATTTACAGAACATTTCATCCTAGAACATCAGACTATACATTCTTTTCTAGTGTACATGGAACATTCTCAAGGATAGACCAGGGCCGGTCAAGTGGAGTGTTGGTTAAGAACTGGCTTGGGATGCCAAAGGGCACTGGTTCGGATCCCACATATGAGGACCAGTGACACTGCCCTCTACAGCTAAAATGGTGAACAACAGCTCAACCTAAAGCTGGGCTGCCATGAGTCACCGGCGACAGCTTAAGCTGCAGTCCCCTGCTGCAGTGGGTTGCCATAAGCTACCATGTGTGGCCAGCAGCCCACATGAGTGGCCAGCAGCCACCATGAGCAGCAGTCCAGAGGCTGGTGAATGATCTGCCTCGCCCGGGAAGAGCGCAATGATGGTGCCAGCTTGGGCCAGTGAAGCAACATCCTCCACAACTAGACTGAAGAACAAAAGGACAGCAACTTGTCTGTTCCCCTTCCCCCAATTCCCCAGCGCTGTTCCCATCCCCCAATTCCCCAATAAAATCTTAAAAAAAAAGGATAGACCACATATTGGGACATACAACTAACCTCAGCAATTTTAAGAAGACTGCAATCATACCAAGCATATTATTTGATCACAAGTCTTTGAAATTGGATATCAACTGCAAAAAGAAAGCAGGAAAACCCACAAATATGTGGAGATTAAACAATATACTTTTAAAGAATGACTGAGTCAAAGAATAAGGGGAGAGATAAAAAATACATAGAAAGAAATGAAAATGAAAATACATGTTACCAAAATGTTTTGGATGCAGCAAAAGCAGTTTTAAGAGGGAAATTTATATTATTACAGTCCTATCTCAAGAAAGAAGAAAAATCTCAGATAAACAACCTCATGTTACACCTTAAAGAATTAGAAAAAGAACAAATGAAACCCAAAGTCAGCAGTAGGAAGGCAATAATAAAAATCAGAACACAACTAAATGAAATAGAGAACAAAAAGATAATAGAAAAAAATTAATGCAACAAAAAGCTGGTTCTTTGAAAAGATTAATAAAATTGACACCCCTTTTCTAGACTCACTAAGATAAAAAGAGAAAAGACACAAATAAAATCAGAAATGAAAGACGGGAAGTTACCACAGATGCCACAGAAATACAAAGGATTGTCCAAGAATACTATGAAGGACTATATGCCACCAAATTCAATAATATAGATGAAATGGACATATTCTTAGAAACATATAGCCTTCCTAAACTGAATCATGAAGAACTGGAAAATCTAAACAGGCCAATCAACAGTAAGGAAATTTAATCAGTCATCTGAAACCTTCCCAAAAGCAAGAGTCCAGGACCAAATGGCTTCACTAGTAAATTTTACTAAACATTCAAAGACAATCTAATACCTGTCCTAGTAAAACTCTTTCAAAATATTGAGGAAGAGACCATACTCTCTAACTCATTTTATGAGGCCAACATTACCCTGATACCTAACCCTGGTAAGGATAACACAAAAAAAGAAAATTACAGACCAATATCTCTAACGAATACAGATGCAAAAATCCTAAACAAAATTCTAGCAAATTGAATGCAACAATGCATTAAAGAGATTATACATCCCAAGTGGGGTTCATCTCAGGGGCACAAGGATGTTTCAACATACGCAAGTTGATCAATGTGATACACCACATAAACAAAATAAAGGACAAAAATCATATGATCATATCAATAGATGCAGAAAAAGCATTTAACAAGATACAACATCCATTTATAATTAAAACACTAATAACATGGATATCGAAAAAATATCTTAACATGAAAAAGGCCATATATGACAAACCCTCAGGTAATATAATTAACAGTTAAAAACTGAAGCCCTTTGCTCGACTAACATTCAGAAACACAACAGGGCTGTCCCCTATCACCTCTGCTTGTCAACATAGTATTGGAAGTCCTAGCCAGATAAACCAGGCAAGAGAAAGGAATAAAAGGCATCCAAACAGAGAATGAAGAATTTAAATTGTCACTTGTTGCAGATGACATGATGCTATATGTAGAGAACCCTAAAGACTCCACCACAAACCTATTAGAAACAATACACAAATACAGTAAAGTTGCCAGCTACAAAATCAACGTACAAAAGTCCATTGCAATGATCAAGCCTCTTCCCCATCCATGATGCAAGACATGTGACCACCTGCACTGTACACCTGAAGCTGATGTTGTATAATATTTTATGTCAACTATAGTTGAATATATTTATAGTCATGGGATGTGGAGTATAGTGTGGGAGTGGAGTCAAGGGATTCGTAATAGATATATATGATATTGGGGGAAGTGGGGCGGCAGATGGGGAAAGGAGGGTTGTCACTTCAAGGGGTAAAAAGTATAACTATTGCACTGTGTTGTACAGCTGAAACTAATTCTAAAAAATATGTATTTCATAATAAAAAATAATTTTTAAAAAGTCCATTGCATTCCTATATACTAACAATGAAACCTCAGAAAAAGAAATTAGAAAAAAAACCTAACAAATCCTTTCACAATTGCAACAAAAAGAACAAAATACCTAGAAATAAACTTAACCAAGGATGGGAAAGACCTATACACTGAAAACTATGAGACATTTTTAAAAGAAATTGAAGAAGACACAAAATAATGCAAAGGTATTCCGTGTTCATGGATTGGAAGAAACAACATAGTTAAAATGGCCATATTATCCAAAGCAATACACATAATTAGTGCAATCCCCATCAAAATCTCAATGGTAATTTTCAAAGAAATAGAACAAAAAAAAATCATCAGATTAGTATGGAACCACAAAAGACCCTGAATAGCCAAAGCAATCCTAAGAAAAAAGAACACTGCTGGAGGTATCACACGACTTGACTTCAGCTGGCACTACCGGGCAACAATCTTCAAAACAACATGGTATTGGCAGAAAAACAGACACACAGATCAATGGATAAGAACTGAGAATCCAGAAATAAACCCACATAAATATGGACAGATAATTTTCGACAAAGAAGCTAGAAACATACAATGGAGAAAATACAGCCTCTTCAATAAATGGTGCTGGGAGAATTGGAAAGCCACGTGCAAAAGAATGAAACTAGACTGCTATCTGTCACCGTGTACCAAAATTAACTCAAAATGGATCAAAGACCTAAACATAAGACCTGAAACAATAAACCACATAGAAGAAAACATAGGTACCAAACTTATGGACCTTGGGTTCAAAGAGCATTTAATGAATTTGACTTCAAAGGCAAGGGAAGTAAAAGCTAAAATAAAAGAATGGGGCTATATCAAACTAAAGAGTTTCTGCACAGCGAAAGAAACCATTGACAAAATAAAGAGGCAACCAACCCAATGGGAGAAGATTTTTGCAAGCAATGCCTCCAATAAGGGACTAATATATAAGGAACTCATAAAACTCAACAACCAAAACAAACAATCCAATTAAAAAATGGCCAGAGTGGGCTGGCCAAGTGGCGTGATGTTTAAGAACTGGCTTGGGATGCCAGAGGGCCCCAGTTTGGATCCCACATATGAGGGCCAGTGATACTGCCCTCTACAGCTAAAATGCTGTACAACAGCTCAACCTGGAGCTGGGCTGCCATGAGTCGCCAGTGACAGCATATGCTGCAGTCCCTGTGGCAGTCGGTTGCCATGGGCTACCGTATGTAGCCAGCAGCCAGCATGAGCGGCCATCCAGAAGCCAGCAACTGATCTGCCTGCCCCGGGAAGAGCGCAATGATGGTGCCAACTTGGGACAGTGAAGCAACGTCCTCCACAACTAGACTGAAGAACAAAACGACAGCAACTTGTCTGTTCCCCTTCCCCCAATTCCCCAGCACTGTTCCCATCCCCCCAATTCCCCAATAAAAATCTTAAAAAAAATGGCCAGAGTACCTGAATAGACATTTCTCCAAAGAGTACATACAGATGGCCAATAGACATATGAAAAAATGATCAACATCACTAATCATCAGAGAAATGCAAATAAAACTACAGTGAAATATCACCTCACACCAGTTAGAATGGCAATCATCAACAAGACAAATAATAACAAGGGTTGGAGAGGCTGTGGAGACAAAAGAATCCTCATACACTGTTGGTGGGAATGCAGATTGGTGCAGCCACAAAGGAAGGCAGTGTGGAGATTTCTCAAAAAATCAAAAGTAGAATTACTCTATGACCCAGGAATCCCTCTCTTGGGTATATATCCAAAAACATCTGAAAACATTTATCTGTAAAGATATATGGGTAGGTACTCCGATGTTCATTGTAACCTTATTTACAGCAGCCAAGACATGGAAACAACCCAAGTTTCCTTCCGTAGATGATTGGGTAAAGAATATGTGGTATATATACACAATGGAATACTATTCTGCCATAAGAAAAGATGAAATAGTACCATTTGCAACAACATGGAAATATGTTGAAATTATAATGCTAAGCGAAATAAGTCAGACAGAAAAAGTAGAGAACCATATGATTTCACTGATATGTGGTATATAAAATTGAAAACAACAAAAGAACAAGAAAAACAATAGTTTAGTGTTTACCAGAGGGTGAGGGGGCAGGATGGTGGTAGATGAGGGGAAACGGGCATCAAATACATGGTGTTGGAAAGAACTGACTCTGGATGGTGAACACACAATGTGATATATAGGTGATGTATTACAGAATTGTACACCTGAAATCTATGTAACTTTGCTAACAATTGTCACCACAATAAATTTTAATTACAAACATTAATATGACCAATGATCAGTCATGTTGATATTATGTACTCCCAGCTAAGATGTGATGAAATGGGAACTTCACCTCTGTGGTATCCTTACCAAAAATCCCATAACATTAGTCTAGTAATAAGAAATATATTAGACAAACTCCAAATGAGGGACATTCTTGAAAATACGTGACCATTGCTCCTCAAAACTATCAAGGCCATGAAAATCAAAGGAAGACTGAGAAATTGTCACAGACCAGAGAACACATGATGGTTAAAAGCACTGTGGACTGAACCCTGGAACTAAAAAAGGATAATAGTGGGTAAACTGGTAACATTTGAATAAAGCCTGGAGTTTATAAGAATGTACCAATGTTGGTCCCTCAGTTTTGACAAATCTACCATACTGATGTGAAATGTTAATAATTAGGGAAACTGTTTGAGGAGTATATTATCTCTGCAACTTAGTCATAAATCTAAAATTATTACAAAATAGTTTATTTTTAAAAAAAGATAATCTAGTCTAGCCACTTAGTTTAGTAAATGGGGAAGCTAAAGTTCAGACAGGGAAAATGACTTACTCAAACTAATACAATTAATATATGAAAATGTTCATCTTTCCCATTTCCAGTGTCTGTTGAGTGGTTGACTTTTTCAAAACCTTACCAATCTGTTCTCCGAAATTCAACTATATTGATCCTAATCCACATTTTTTGTACTACCTTTCATCTTGCAATTCTCACCTTCTTTGTGAGTTTCCCATGTCACTGTGCTAAAAGAATAAACACTTGTTCATAATAATTGCTTTTATTTCCTGCTTTAGCAACTAACACTTTTCTGTAATTGCAGACTTTATTTTAAAGTCTACTTTGTCTAATGTAAGTATAATTACCCCAGCTTTTGTTTGCTTTCCATTTACATGGAATATCTTTTTCCATCCCCTCACTTTCAGTTTGTGTGTATTTTTACATCTGAAGTGTGTTTTTTTGTAGGCAGCATACAGATATGTCTTCTGTTTTATCCATTCAGCCATTGTATGTCTTTTAATTGGGGTATTCACTTCATTTACATCTAAAGAAATTATTGATAGGTATATACTTATTGTCATTTTGTTGTTTTCTGGCTCCTTTGTAATTCCTCAGTTCCTTTCTTGATCCTTGCTCTCTTCTTTTATGGTTTAGTGGTATACTTAGATTATATTGTCTTTATCTTTTGCATATCTACTATAGGTTTTGCTTTGGGTTACCATAAGGGTTACATATACATTATATTTATAACAGTCATATTTAAGTTTATAACAACTTAAGTTTGTATACATTCTAAAACTCTACATTTTTGCTCTCCCTGTGACACATTTTGTTTTTGATTTCATACTTTATATCTTTTTATCTTGTATATCCCTTTACTAATCATTGTAATTGGTTATTTTTACTACTTTTGTCTTTTAACCTTCATATTAGCTTTGTGAGTCACTAATACACTACCTTTACTTTATATATTTACCTTTACCAGTGAGATTTATACTTTCATATGTTTTCTTGTTCCTAATCAGTGCCCTGTCTTTTCAGTTCAAAGAAGTCCCTTTAACACTTCTTGTAAGGTCAGTTTCATGGTGAGCTACTTCAGCATTTGCTTGTCTAGAAAATACTATCTCTCCTTCAATTCTGAATAACTTTGCTGGGTAGAGTATTCTTGACAGGAAATTTTGTTTTCTTTCAGCACTTTGAATATACTATGCCACTCTCATCTGGCCACAAAGTTTCTGCTGAAAAAATTTGCTTAGAGTATTATGGGGGTTCCCTTGTACATAAGCTGTTTTTCTCTTGCTGCTTTTACGATTATTTCCTTGTCTTTACCTTCTAAGAATTTAATTATAATGTGTATTGGTGTGAGTCTATTTGGGATCATTGATTAGCTGCTTCTATGTTTGGCCTTAGGGCAGATGACTCTGAGCATACAAGCCCTTTAAGAGCTGTTTCTCAGTGTCCTATGGCCTTGTGGGTATCATGGATGTGAACAATGTTGGTTTTCAAAGTTAGATGTTTTGGGGCTTAGTCTCTCAGGTGCAGGTACTAAAATATCAGCTACCCATTTTGGGGTTCAAGCCCTTCACTCTTCAGGAAGAACTACGAGGTTTTGAGTTCCCTCCCAATTGTGGGTCATGGTGCTGAGGGTGGGGTTTATGGCAAGATTATATCTTAGCCCCTCCTGTATTCTTAGATGAGGATTTTTTCTCATTCGCCTTATATATAGGTGTCACTCAGCTAGATTATAGGGGTTTTTTTTCTCAGAGGAAATTGTTCCATATGTAGCTGTTCATTTAGTGTTCTTGGTAGGAGGTGAGTTCAGGATCTTCTTATGTCACCATCTTGAACTAGTAATCTCTTGTCTTCTTGAGGATAATAATTCTTACAGGTATGAGGTAATATCTCATTGTGGTTTTGATTTTCATTTCCCTGATGATTAGGGACACTGAACATCTTCTCATGTACCTGTTGGCCATTTGGATGTCTTCTTAAAAAAAGTATCAATTTAGTTATTCTGACAGTTTTTTTAAATGAATTGCTTTTTTTCCATATTGAATTGTGTGTGTTGTTTATATATTTTGGATATTAACCCTATATCCAATGTATGGTTTGTAAAAATTCACTCCCACATGGAGTAGAGTGCGGGAATGGATTCAATGGAATTGTAATAGATAAGCATGATATCGGGGGTGGGAGGGCAGTGGATGAGGGGGAGGGGGGTTGTTACTTTGTGAGGGTGAAAAGGGTAACTATTGCATTGTTCTGTACACCTGAAACTAACAATTAAAAAAAAAAAGAAAATAAATTTTTCCAAAGACAGCTAGAGAGAGAAAAAAAAATTCACTCCCATTCTGTACGTTGCTTTTTCATTTTGTTAACTGTTTGTTTTGCTGTGTAGAAACATTTAAGTTTGATGTAGTTCCATATGTTGAAATTTAGTTTTTTAAATTGTATGAAAAATTTGAGTTTTAATTGGATTTTCACACCCTTTAGATTAAATTTTCACTAATTAAGGCTACAATAAACAATCTCCCAATAAAGTAGCACATTTATACCTAAGTAGAGAAAGTCCCAGCAACCTATTTCACTGTGCCACTTGTGTCAAAATGGCTAACTATAGAAGACACTGTTATTTTTCTGCTGACATCCTTCTCTCCATCTTCATTGTTAACAGAATCATGATTTTGTTTACAAAAACAATATGGTACCCTAGTGATAAATCATGCTAATGAATCATGACAATATTTTCCCCTGATTTCCTAACCTCCTCTGATGCATGGATGGCTATGAAATCTGGCCAAAAAGACTTTTTAAAAAAACCTGCTGAGAAAGGTTTTTTTCCTTTATATATTTCACTTTTTAAAAAAATTATAGTTGACATTCAATATTATTTTATGTTAGTTTCAGGTGTATAGCATAGTGACTAAACATTTATATAATTTACAAAGTGATTCCCCCAATTAGTCTATGGTACTACACATAGTTATTACAATATTATTTACTATATCTCTTATGCTGTACTTTACATCCTCTTGACTATTTCATAACTGCCAATTGCTGACTTTTGTTTTTGTCACTTGCGCTTTTGGTGTCATATCCAAAAAAATAATTGCCAAGACCAATGTTGAGGAAATTCTTCCCTAAGTCTTCTTTAATGAGATTTATGATATTGTATCTTATGTTAAATCTTGACCCATTCTGAATTAATTTTTGTGAGTGGTACAAGATAGGGGTAACTTGATGTATGTGAACGGCCAGTGAAAATTTTGGAGGGGTTAAACCTTCTCCTTGACCCTGTCATTACTTAGCTTTCTCACATCTAATCCATAGTTTTCCCTCTTTATATTAATCTAATCAGGTATGACTTGAAATTCAGATAAATACTTAGCCAAAAATTCTTATGGCTGAAGAAGAGGTAAACAGAAGTACATCCGTGTGCAGTAGAATTTCACACATGGTAAACTAATGATGTAAAGATCATTATATCCTCACTCTTGTTTCACAAATGAAATACACACACACACACACACACACACATACACACACACAGTCTCAGAAAAAAATTAAGCAACTTGCCCAAAATCTTACAGTGGCAGAGCTCAACTTTGTTTCTAAAGTTCATGTTTTTTGCCTACACAAAGTGGACTCCACACAGTAGGCACATTGTGGGAAAAACTAGATCAGATTTGGCACAGTTCTTTAAACAAAAGGACTCGTCAGAAGAAATAAAAAGTGATTGAAATAATGAGTAATTTGTCATTGTTATTTCATAATGACTTTTTTGTGTGCCTTTCATGAAGGGGAAGGGACTTTTGTTTGTTCATTAACTAATTATCATCAATATAAACCCTTTTCACTATGAGTAGCCATTCTGCCTATTTGTTCTGTTAAAAGCAGCATACTTGAAGTAATGGAAAAAGCAAAGACAATAGGAGGCATTTCTTATAGAAGTGAGTCACTAGTTTCTTTTATACTGTTAATGGTTCCTGCATCAAATTCTTAGCACACTCACATTTACAGACACAGTAATACAGACCCCACTGTGTCTTATGTCATACAGTGCCCTTTCCAAATCCAGAGCACTGTAGGAAATGCTTATTCGTTAGACTGACTGATGCTAGGTTATGATGCAGCACATATTTTGAATTATATTGATTCTCTATTCCTAAGGTCAGACCCTGTTTCAAATTACTAGTTCATCATTTTCATATAGATTAACAAATCATCAAACACGTCTCAAAATCATGCTAAAGGATCTGATTAGTTGAAAACAGGTTATGTGCAGTTTTATTCCCCCAAAAAAACTTTCAAAGTACATCACTAATTTGAATCACTGAATAACAAAGCCTTCTGAAAATTAAATCAGAAGATCTCCCAAATCACTGTTTTGTCTTATCACTGTGTTCAGTAATATACACTTAGCATTTCTCTAGAAAGAGTATGACATGCCTATTTGTCAGAGCCAATGTGTAAAAATGACTATATATACAATGCCAAATTTTCCCAGAGACCTATTTTTTCCTAGGATTTTTTAATATATTAAATATTTACCAAAATATCTAGCATTTTATATTACCCCTTAGATGAAATCTAATTTCATTAAATTTTGTTCTTTATATGTAGTGAAACTCCCTAAAGAGTTGGGACAAATTACATGCTTATTCCTCTAAATATGAGATAGTAGCTTTCAATAAAGAAATATAAGTAATAAATTTATAAAAGTTGAAAATATTACTCTGCATATTTTAAAAGTAGGTGACGGAAAAAGATGGATTCCTACTCCCAGGTTAATATGCAGCTCTACAATTGAGATAAAACAGTGTTTGGCCCTGCAGCTATACCTACCCTGTGCCACGTTGTTTTATAAATATGCAATGATGGCAAGGGCATCTGTTCAGGCAAAATAGATAGTCCCCTGGCCAGCAACATAGACTATATTAAGATACCTGCCTGACAGTTCCAAATCACATCATTGATTTCAAAGCCAAATAAGGGTTTTCAGTAAATGTCTCAAGATAGAGTCAATCCTGGATATTTTTAGAAACTATTTTCTTATCAGAATGAGCAATGCTTCTTTATTTTCTGAATTTAATTTTATATTAAAATATACAGTATTCTCTCCTATTATGAGTAATCAGGGCATGCAAATATGCAGGTTACAGTCTTACTTTTCAACATATTTCATTGGAAGAGAAGCAATGATATTTTCTCTCACATGCATCTGCCTGGGGTTAAACATTTGATCTTTGACAATTAAGGGCTTCAGAATTTAGTTATTACTCATATCATCAGAAAATGATATATTTTACTAACGTATCCCAAGTATCAAGAATAAATTGAGATCATACCAGTTTTTATTAAGTCAATCTAAAACTCCTACATTACATCTGAATAATTGACTAGACCCCCAATACATAGTCAATCTCTAAACAGCTATTGACTCAGAAAATAACTCTAAATCCTAAATGAATCTTTCCTAGTATTTTCTAATTCAAAACTAAATCAGATTCTCTTTACTTCCTACATTGTTCTGCAACATCCAGAGCAATATGTGAAAATAGCTAACCCTTTTTGAGCATTTGTATATATGATAAGCACATTACACTCATTTTATTTAATGTACACAGTATTACCAAAAATTTGTAATTCTTATTTTTTAATCTGTACTCATAGTTTTTCTCTGTGAATGCCAAACTAATAAATTGTTCTCAGGCTATTACTGAATTTACTCAGCTTGTTCTTTTGTTTTGTTTTGTTTTAAAATCATAGTTTTTGTTTGGAGCACTGAAACTAGACTAGGAGGGCCCAGTTCTTTCTTAATGAGTATGGAAAAGGTGTCACATTAATTATTAAATGTCATTGGTTAAATGGAATAATGTCAGGAAGAAAAAAATACAGTAAGCCTCTATCACATCTGCATAATGTAAAAATCACATTTTCCTTCCATATAAATACAAAAGTTAATCACTTAGGCAATAAAGCGTTTAAATGAAGAAAAAGTATGAGAAAAGGTAATGCAATAGATAAATGGAGAAAAAGCATAAGAATAGGTAATTTTAAATATTATCTGATGAGGTCAGGCCCAAAAGGATGCTAAGGGCAGCTTGAGTAATGCTGGGTATCTATTTGGGAATGGACAGGATTAAGGAAATCTGCAAGAAGACATTGGGAAGAGAAAATATAAAATTGCTCAAGAACTACTTCCTGTGCTCTTTAATCAGTGCTGCGAACTCATCTTGTTGGGCCCAAAAGAATATTTAAAATGGTAATGGCATTTTTTCCAAGGAGAAAGTATAGTGTAGTGATAAGACGATGGGCTTTTGTGTTAGACAGGCTGGAGTGTAAATTTTCACTCCAGCACATATAGCAGTGTGACTTTTAATAAGTTACTTAATTTTTTTCATCCTGATTCTTCATCTCTGAATAGTTTATAATGCCATATCAGGGTTTTTCTAAGGACTACTTGAAATGGCATATATACAGCCTTTATCCCTGTGCCTTGACACATAACAGGGCCCACCCACAAATACCTGCTATCTCTGCTGAGTTCCTAAAGTTCGCCTTGCTATGGTTTTACATTCTGTCACATTCTTTCTAGAAATAAAAGCTTATAAGACAGAAATACTTATAAAAGTACTGGAATAAGGAGACAGCAAATCTGGACTCTACAACTGGCTTTTCTATCATCTTGTTGCTGGGCCTTTGGCAAATAGTTCACTCTCAAAGGTTCCTTATATTCTCATATAAAATGCAGGATCACATTATTTCTAATATGCTTCACAAATCTTACATTCTAGGATTCCTCCAAAAAAGGGGAAATTCTAATAGATGAACCATTGATTAGACATAGTTCATTCATAACAGCAAAAAAACTAAGCTCTAAATTGAACCATGTAACAAAATATTTTAACTGGATTAGAATAATTTTTAAAGGGTAAAACTATTATATCCCATAAATACTCTTCAAAAATTAGAACTATGTTTTATAAAACCACTTAATTTTTTTGAAAAGTATAGACCTCTCAGCCTAGTTAGAAAGAAACATTCATTACTGTGACTTTGCTTGTATAAATTCATTTTGGCCTCATTTTTCATGATAGGATCTCTGAATAGTTTTCAAATATGAAGGCATAAACATGATTACATCTTTCTCATTTTACAGATGAGTAACTAAACTATGATGCAGAAAAAGTCAATAAATTACTCAATGCCCACTCATAAGGGACAAAGCTGGAATAGAGAATAGTTATTCTGGTGCTACAAATTCCATTTTCTTGACTGCATTGCTCACCAATATTGTCTGTCTCATATTCCTAAGGACTAATTTGTTTTTGATAAGCTCAGACATGTCATTCTCTCTCTCTAAAGTGTTGTTTTTTAGGAGAAAGGATATATCTAGTTCAAATACAGCCCAAATAACACCATCTCAAATGAGAAGATCACTTGCACAGACCCAACATGTGCACTACTTTACATTTTGGCTGATAGTTTGGCACTTTGGGAAGAAAACTGATCTTGTCAACCACTTCGTAGAATTTATCAAAGTCCTACAGCAGTACTCTGCTAAGTCATCCAGCTTATCTGGATGTGTGAGTTTTCAGATCATAAACTCCTAAAAGGCAGTGTCTACAATTATTTGGCTAACTTTATATCACTTGCAACTCTGGATGCTTAATAAATACTATTTCATGGTGATGATGATGATAAGTTAATACTCCTCAAAGTGTCAACCAACCAGTCAATTTAGTGAAAGTCAAACTGGACATTCGATGTCATAAAAAATCCAGTTGCTTGATTGAATAAATTATTTAAATTGTAGTTGGTTGCTTTTGTTTGTACAGACATAGTTGATTCCATAATTAAAAGAATTAAGAGAATGATGTAACATAGATATGCATTAGTAGTCAATTTTTATCTTATCAATTAGAAACTATAAAAAAGCTGAGTAAAATGGCTGTTGACAATTATAACATAGAATCATACAGGCATGGAATCTCAGGAATTTCCTTTAGGTAGGCTTCCAAGACATGAATTTAGGTCCCTATATCAGGCAGAAAAATGCCCTGTCTCGACATCATTAATGATGGCCTAGTGAAATTAGAACTGAGCACCCCAAGGGGCCGGCCAAGTGGCTCAGTTGGTTAAGAGTTAGCTTAAGAGCGCGAGCTCTCGGGCCGGCCGAGTGGCGCGATGGTTAAGAACTCGCTTGGGATGCCAGAGGGCCCCGGTTCGGATCCCACATATGAGGGCCAGTGACACTGCCCTCTACAGCTAAGATGCTGAACAACAGCTCAACCTGGAGCTGGGCTGCCGTGAGTCACTGGCGACGGCGTAGGCTGCAGTCCCTGTGGCAGTGGGTTGCCATGGGCTACCGTATGTAGCCAGCAGCCAGCGTGAGCGGCCAGCAGCCGCAGTGAGCGGCCGTCCAGGAGCCGGCGACTGATCTGCCTCGCCAGGGAAGAGCCAATGATGGTGCCAACTTGGGCCAGTGAAGCAGTGTCCTCCACAACTAGACTGAAGAACAAAACGACAGCAACTTGTCTGTTCCCCTTCCCCTAACTCCCCAGTACTGTTCCCATCCCCCCAATTACCCAATAAAAATCTTTAAAAAAAAAAAAAAAAAAAGAGCGCGAGCTCTGAACAACAGGGCTGCTGGTTCAATTCCTACATGGGCCAGTGATGCTGAGCCCAAGCTGAGCTGCCACTGAGCTGCCAACAGGTGGCAGGATTACTCAGCTGGCAAGAGAACGTGCTCCTAACAAGACTACCTGTTTGATGGTGGGCTATGCCCACCTGCAACTAAGACTGAACTCGGCACCTTGAACTGAGCTGTCGCCTGAGTGGCTCAGGGGATAGAATGCACGTTCTTAACAACAAGGCTGCCGGTTCGACTCCTGCATGGGATGGTGGCTACGCCCACCTGCAACTAAGATTGAACACAGCACCTTGAGCTTAGAGGACACGAGCTGCCGATGGGCAGCCAGATGGCGACTGGTGCCCTTAGTTGTAGTAGTTCTACAACTAAGATTGAAGAACGACAACTTGGCTGGTCTCCTTCCTTAATTCCCCAACATTGTTCCCCTACCCCAATTCCCCAATTTAAAAACAAACAAACAAACAAACAAAAAACCTGAGTACCCCAAGCAGGAGGCTCCCAAATGCCTTTTTTTTTTTGCTTTATAGAACTCTTCTTCCATGTCTACATTAGGAAAGTAAAGTGAAAAAGTAAATCTATTGAAGACAATAAACAATGAATACTGCCAGCAACAGAATGTCAAGGATCAACGTTTCCGGTCACGATGGTGGAGTAGGTAAACACTATGCTCACCACCTCCCATGACCACATCAAAATTACAACTAAATTATGAAACAACCATCATTGAGAACCACCTAAAGTCTAGCTGAACAGAAGTTCCATAACTAAGGACATATAGAATAAGCCACATTAAGACTGGTAGGAGAGGCAGAGATGTGGAACAGGCTGGTCCCACACCCACAGGTGGCAGTTAAAAATCAGGAGGGATATCGTGTCTGTGGAGGTACCACCTGAGGAGTGAGGGGGTCCCAGTCCCACACTAGACTCACCAGCCAGGGATTCCAGTGCCAGACAGAGAAGTCCCCACAATTTCTGGCTGTGAAAGCTAGAAGAGAGTGTGGCTGAGATGGAGAGCAGCTGGTATCCCAGGCACTCCTCTTAAAAAGCCTGCACATGGACTTATTTATTGATGGACTCACTTGCTCTGAGCTCCAGCATTGGGGCAGCAGCTTGAAAAGCACTAGGGACATATGGGTAGGACCTAAATTGACTGGCTTCAGAATGAGGGTTTGAGGGTCATAAATCAGGGCAGCTCTCTTGGAGGACAGAAACAGGGATAATTGTTCATTTGTTGAGTTTTCCCTCCACCCAGCCAGCAGGTGCAAGAGAGCACCAAATCTCTGCTATCTATTAACCTGTCTGACACTGTTCACCCTGCCCTAGTGATTTCCTGAGACCTCACCCAACTGGCATGTTTGGCTGGAGCTGTTTAAGGAGCTTTCCCACATAAGGGGCCTGACTTGGCTCAAGCTGCATATATTGCTAAAATCTCTCAGTGGTTTACAAGCCACAAACAAGCATCAGCTGGATTCAGCATACACTGTACTTCTTGCTAAGCAGCCATAAGACTGGTACAAGTGGAAACTCATCTCAACTTGCATTGTAACTAGTGTCACGTGGCCCATAGCCTGGCATAAGAAGTGGTCAGACTTAGCCTGGAGCATAGTTTAAAATAAGCAGCTAAAAGCCTGGCACAAGTGGTGGCTGGCATCATATCACATCGTGATGCTCTCCTAAGGGTCCCAAGTTCAGCACTAGAGACCTATGTTCACAGCATAGCCTACACAAAGCACCTCCAAGCCCAACACAATCAGCAACAAACAGCAGATCACTTCATAGCTCCCATTAGAAGGCCCCAAGTTGAACACAAATGGTGGATGAAATTGGTCTGCACCAGAGCTCCTCCTAAGAGGCTACAGAACCAACACAACTGGTGACCAGCTTTGGACCACACCAGAGCACTAACCAACCAGCTCCACAAAGTGACACATCCAAAGTGAAGCCTCAGCTAACACCAGAACTCCGCCAGGTTGACTCTCACTGTGCAGGCTTAGCTCCTGCACAACAGCTTGTCTTCTGTAGTCAAGGACAGCCAGTCAATGTGAAGGTAAATCTGACCCACTAAAGTTCCAACAGCAATCTAGGCTCAAATACAAGAGCGCGGCACACACAATCCATGTAAGGGACATCTCTGGAGCACCTGGCTCAGTTGAACAGGGAAACTGCACCACTGGGCCTCACAGGACACCTATTACATAAGACCACACTGCCAAGATCAGGAGACATAGCAGGTCTACCTGATACATAGAAACAAACACAGGGAGGCAGCCAAAATGAGGAGATAAAGAAACAGGCCCTAAATTAAGGAACAGGACAAAATTACAGAAAATAAAAAAAAGGGACAAGCAATCTACCAGATTCAGAATTCAAAACACTGGGTATTAGGATGCCCAATGAACTTAGGGGAAGACTATATGAACTCAGTGAGAACCTCAACAAAGAGAAAGCATAACAAAAAACCAGTCAGAAATGAAAGCTACAATAACTGAAATGAAGTAAATACATCAGAGGGAATCAATATCAGATTACATAAAGCTGAGGATCTGACCAGCAATCTGGAAGACAAGGTAGCAGAAAACCCCAATTGGACCACAAAAAAAGAAAAAGAAAATTAAATGAGGATAGCGTAAGGGAACTCTGGAAACACATCAAGCATACCAACATTTACATCATAGGGGTACCAGAAGGAGAAGAGAGAGAACATGGAATTGAAGAACTATTTGAAGAAATAATGACAGAAAACTTCCCTTACCTGGCAAAGGAAATAGACATACAAGTCCAGGAAGTGCAGAGAGTTGAACAATATGAATCTAAGGAGGACTGCATCAAGACATATAATTAAAATGTCAAAGGTTAAAGACAGAAAGAATCTTAGAAACGGCAACAGAAAAGCAATTAGTTACCTACAAGGAAGCTCCCATAAGACTGTCAGCTGATTTCTCAACAGAAAGTTATCAGGCCAGAAGGGATTGACACAAAATATTTAAAGTGATGAAAAGTAGGGACCTACAACCAAGACTACTCTACCCAGCAAGGCTATCATTTAGAATTGAAGGAAATATCAAGAGCTTCTCAGACAAAAAAAAAGCTACATGACTTCGTCACCACTAAGCCAGTATTAAAAGAAATGCCCAAGGGACTGCTTTAAGTAGAAAAGAACAAAGCTATGAATAAGAAAACATAGGAAACAAAAATGCTTGTTAACAAGGCAAACCATAAAAGCAGTGCATAACCAACTATAAAGCTAGTACAAGTGTTAAAAGTGGGAAAGTCATGTGTAATTACAACAATAAATTAAGGGATACATACAAACACATGCACACAAAATAAGCAAAAAATAATGTCCAAAACATAAACATGGAGGGAGTGAGTAAAAATTGTACTGATTTTATACTGTGCTTGAACTTAAACTACCATCAACTTAAAATAGCATGCTATAAACACAGGTTGGTATATATGAAGCACATGGTAAACACAAATAAAAAACCTACAAGAAATATACAAGAAGTAAAGAGAAACCAATCCAAACAGAACACTATAGAAAGTCATCAACCTCCAAGAGAAGGAAGCAAGAGAATAATAAAGGAACACAGAAGAACCACAAAAACAACCAGAAAACAATTAATAAAATGGCAATAACTACATTCCTATCAACAATAACTTTAAATACAAATGGACTAAATGCTCCAATAAAAAGACCTAAGGTGGCCAAATGGTTTAAAAAAAACAACAAAACAAGATGTGTATACATGCTGCCTACAAAAGACCCACTTCAGAGCAAAAGGCACACAGAGACTGAAAGCAAAGAGATGGAAAAAGAGATTGTGTACAAATGGAAATGGGAAAACAAAGTGGGATAGCGATACTTATATCAAACAAAATACACTCTGTAAGAAGGGCTATAACATGAGACAAAGAAGGGTATTTTTAATGATAAAGAGATCAATTTCACAAAGGATATAACTCTTCTAAACATGTATGCATCGAATGTGGAAGCACCTAAATATACATAGCAAATATTGACACACAACAAGGGAAACATCAACAGTAATATAGTCAAAGTAGGGGACGTTATCACCCCATTTACATACATGGATAGATCATCCAGGCAGAAAATCAGGAAAGAAACCCTGGCCTTAAATGATATTAGACCAGGTGTATTGATATTTTTAGGACATTTCAACTAAAGCAGCAGAATATACATTCTTTTCAGGTGCACATGAAACATTTTCCCAAAAGAAGTCCAGATGTTAGGCCACAAAACAAGTCTCAACAAATTTACAAAGACTGAAATCATATCAAACATCTTATTTAATCACAATGATATGAAACTAGAAATCAATTACAAGAAGAAAACTGAAAAACACACAAATGCGTGGAGGCTAAATGCATGCTATTAAGCAGTGAATGGACCAACAACAAAATCAAAAGCTATCCTGAGACAAATGAAAATGAAAACACAACGACCCAAGTCTATGGGACACAGGGAAAGCAGTCCAAGAGGGAAATTCATAGGAATACAGGCTTGCCTCTAGAAACAAGAAAAATTTCAAATAAAAAATCTAACCTTATACCTAAAGAAACTAGAAAAAGAACAGCAAACAAAGCCCAAAGTGAGTTTAAAAAAAGGAAATAATAAAGATCAGAGTACAAATAAATGATATAGAGTCTAAAAGAACAATACAAAATATCAATGAAACCAAGAGCTGGTTTGTTGAAAAGAAAAACAAAATTTATACTTTTAACCAGATTCATTAAAAAAAAGAGAGAGAGAAGAGCCAAATAAATAAAATCAGAAATAAAAGAGGAGAAGTGACAATGGACACCACAGAAATACAAAGGGTTATACAAAAATATTACAAACAATTATACAACAACAAATTGGACAATCTGGAAGAAATGGATAAATTCTTAGAAACATACAATCTTCCAAGACTGAATTAAGAAGAAGCAGAAAATCTGAACAGACCAATTACTATTAATGGAAATTAATTAGCAATCAAAAACTCCCAACAAACAAAAGTCCTGGACCAGATGGCTTCACATGTGAATTTTATAATTATTCAAAGAAGAATTAACACCTATCCTTCTCAAACTATTCCAAAAAAATTCAACAAGAGGGAAGACTCCCTAGCTCATTTTATGAGACCACCATTACCTTTATTCCAAAACCAAAGCAAGACATTACAAAAAAAAGTAAATTATAGGCCAATATTCCTGATGAACATAGAAGCAAAAATCTTCAACAAAATATTACAAACTGAATTCAGCAATACAGCAAAAGGATCATGCACAATGATCAAGTGGGATTTATTCATGGTATGCAAGTTTGATTGAATATTCACAAATCAATTAACATGATACACCACATAAGCAAAAAGAAAGATAAAAATCATAGGATCATATCAATAGAATCAGAAAAGGCATCTTTGATAAAGATTTGATGAAATCTAGCATTCATTTATGATAAAAATAGAGGGCACATACCTCAACATAGTAAAGACTATATATTGCAACCCCACAGCTAACATCATACTCACAAGGGAGAATATAAAAGCATTTTCCTTAAGATCAGGAACAAGACAAGGATATCCACTTGCACTAATTTTACTTAACGTATTGATAGTATTGGAAGTCCTAGCCACAGCAGTCAGACAAGAAAAAGAAATACAATTATCCAAATTGGAAACAAAGAAGTAAAACTGTCATTATTTGCAGATGACAAAATATTAATACTATATAGACAGAACCCTAAAGATTCCACCAAAATCTATTAGAACTGATAACTGAATTCAGTAAAGTGGCAAGATACAAAGTTAATATTCAGAAATTGGTTGCATTTGTATACACTAATAACAAATTATCAGAAAGAGAAATTAAGAAAACAATCCCATTTACAATTGCATCAAAAAATAAAATACCTAGGAGTAAATTTAACCAAGGAAGTAAAAGTCCTATACTCAGAAAAACATAAGACACTGAAGAAAGAAATTGAAGATACAAATAAATGGAAACATACCATGATCACGAATAGGAAGAATTAACATTGTTAAAATGTCCATACTTCCCAAAGCAATCTATAGATTCAATGTAATCCCTTTTGAAATAACAATGGCATTTTTCACAAAACTAGAACAAATCATCTTAAAATTTATATTGAACAATGAACAACCCTGAATAGCCACAGTAATCTGGAAAACAAAGAACAAAATTGGAGGTATTACACTACCTGATATCAAACTATACTACAAGGATATAGCAATCGAAGCAGCATGGTATTGGCATAAAAACAGACACATAAGTCAAAGGGACAGAATAAAGAACCCAGAGGTAAACCCATGACTATATGGTTATTTAATCTATGACAAAGGAGGGAAGAACATACAATGGGTTAAAGAGTCTCTTCAATAAATGGTGCTGGAAAACTGGACAGATACAAGCAGAGGAATGAAACTGGATCATTTTCTTACACCATACATGGGAATAACCTCAAAATGAATTAAAGACAAATGTAGGACCTGAAACTATAAAACTCCTAGAAGAAAATATAGGGAGTAAATTTGCAGACATTACCCTGAGCAATATTTTTACTGATACATCCCCACAGGCAAGGGAAGTAAAAGAAAAAATTAACATATGGGACTACATCAAACTTAAAAGTTTTCTCACAACAAAGGAAACCATCAATATAACCAAAAGGAAGCCTATTGAATGGGAGAAGATATTTGTCAATGATATATCTGATAAGCGGTTAACATCAAAAATTTATAAAACAGTCATGCAACTCAACATCAAAAAACAAACAACCCAATTAAAAAATGGGCAGAGGAGATGAAGAGACATTTCTCTAAAGAGGATATACAGATGGCCAACAGGCATATGAAAAAATGTTCAACCTCACTTATCATTAGAGACATGCAAATAAAAACCACAATGAGATACCACTTTACCCCAGTCAGAATGGCTATCATCAATAAATCAACAAACAACAAATGCTGGTGAGGTTGTGGGAAAAAGGGAACCCTGGTGCACTGTTGGTTGGACTGCAGATTGGTGCAGCCACTATGGAAATCAGTATGGAGGTATCTAAAAAAACTGGAAGTGGAACTACCTTATGGCCTGGCAATTCCACTCTTAGGTATTTATCCAGAAAAACCCAAGGCACTAATTCAAAAAAATATATGCACCCCTATGTTCATTGCGGCGCTATTCACAATAGCCAAGACTTGAAAACTATCAAAATACCCAACAGTAGACAACTAGATTAAGAAACTATGGTACATTTACATAATGGAGTATTACTCAGCTATAAAGAAAAAGGAAATCGGGCCGGCCGACTGGTGCGATGGTTAAGAACTGGTGTGGGACACCAGAGGGCCCCGGTTCGGATCCCACATGAGGTCCACCGACACTGTCTTCCACAGCTAAGATGCTGAACAACAGCTCAACCTGGAGCTGAGCTGCTATGAGTCGCCAGCGATGGCATAGGCTGCAGCCCCTGTGGCAGTGGGTTGCCATGGGCTACCGTATGTAGCCAGCAGCCAGTGTGAGCGGCCCGCAGCCGCAGTGAGCGGCCGTCCAGAAGCCGGCGACTGATCTGCCTCACCCGGGAAGAGTGCAATCATGGTGCCAACTTGGGCCAGTGAAGCAACGTCCTCCACAACTAGACTGAAGAACAAAAGGACAGTAACTTGTCTGTTCCCCTTCACCCAATTCCCCAGAGCTGTTCCCATCACCCAATTCCCCAATAAAAATCTTTTAAAAAAAAAGGAGGAAATCGTTCCATTTGTAACGATATGGGTGGACCTAGAGAACATTATGCTGAGTGAAATAAGTCAGTCAGAGAAAGATAAATACCATATGATCCTACTTATATGTGGAATCTAAAGAACTGAATAAATGAGAAATGTAAACAGAAAGTCTCAGAAACACAGAGGAAAAACTGATGTTTGCTAGTTGGGAGAGGGTGGGGATGAAGGAGAAGGGGAAGGGACGAGACAATATAAACTGGTAACTGCAATATAGCCTCAGGGGTAGAAAAGACAGTCTGAAAAATATAATCAATGTTGTAAATATTTTTTAGGGGGCCAGACGGACTCATGTCTTGTTAGGGAGACCACTTCATAGATGGTGTAGAGGCCTGACCACCACACTGTATATCTGAAGCTGATGTTGAATAATTCTGTATGTCAACTATAATTATATATACATATAGTCACAGGATGTGGAGTAGAGGATGGAGGCAATGGAGTTATAATAGATAAGTATGATATCAGAGGTGGGAGGGAAGTGGATGGGGGGAGGGGAGTTGTCATTTTGTGAGGGGTCTAAAGGATGACTATTGCATTGTTTTGTGCATCTGAAACTAATAACAATAAAAGAAAAAAACCACAATGGAATGTCACCTCGCACCTGTCAGAATGGTTATCATCAGCAAATCAATAAACAAGTTTTTTGGCAAGGGTGTGGAGAGAAAGGAATCCCCATGCACTGTTGGTAGAATTGCAAATTGGTGCAGCCACTATGGAAAATAGTATGGTGGATCTTCAAAACTTAAAAAATAGAACTACAGTATGACCCAGAAATCCCACTTCTGGTTATCTGCCTAAAGAAATTGAAAACACTAATTCAAAAATATATATGCACCCTTATATTCATTGCAGAATTATTTATAATAGCCAAGATATGGAAGCAACCTAAATGGCTATCAATAGATTGATGCATGAAGATGTGGCACATATATACAATAGAATATTACTCAGCCATACAAATGAATGAAATCTTACTATTCGCAACATTTTGGATGGACCAAGAGGGTGTTATGCTAAGTGAAATAAATGAAACAGAGAAAGACAAATACTTATTTGTGAAATCTAAAAACCAAAATAAATGAACAAGCAAATCGCACTAGATACAGAGAACAATTTTTTGTTGCTAGACATGAGGAGGGTTGGGGGGATGGATGAAAAAGGGATTAAGAAGTACAAATTGTCAGTTATAAAAATAGTCATGGGGGTATAAAGTACAGCACAGGGAATGTAATCAATAATATTGTAATAACTATGTATGATGGTAGATGGCTACTAGACATATCAGGTCATCACTTTGTAAGTTACATAATTATCTAATCACTATGTGGTACACCTGAAACTAATATAAAATTATATGTTGCCTGTAACTGAAATATCAATAAAAAAAACACCAGTCATCAGAATTATTTTTATAATTGTTTTAGTGTACATATATATATATATATATATATATATGATTTCCTTGAAAAAAAAGTTGGAAGACTTACTAATGGATTTAATGACTTAAAAATTATCACCAAAAATGAAATGATAATCATGTGATGTGATCAAAGTGTTAGCTAATACAATGATGGTAATCATTCTGCACTATATAAATATATCAAATCAAAACATTTTATACCTAAAACTTACAAGGTTATTTTTCAATTATATGTCAAAGCTGGAAAAAATAATGATAGGGCAGTGTAGTGTTTATTGAAGTATAGACACATAGATCAATGGAATAGAGGAGATTCATAAATAGATTCACTCATATATAGTGAATTAATTTTTCACAAATTTGCCAAGGTAACTTATGAAGAAAGGATAATCTTTTGAGCAAATTGTAATGAAAAAATTAGACATGTGCAAAAAAGAAAAATTGAACCTCAACCTCACATCACACCATTTATAAAAATTAATAGAAAATGTATCACAGACCCAAATATAGGAATACAAATTATAAACCTTTTAGAAGGAAACAGGAGATAATCTTAGCAACCTTGCATTTGACAAAGATTTCTTCAATAAACTAAAACAGAATAAATTAATAAAGAAAATAGTCAATAAATTAGAGTTTATCAGAGTATAAACTTCTGTTCTTAAAAATAAAAAAGCAATGATACAAGTATGTAAGGGTGAGCATAGACTGGGAGAAAATATTTGCAAAAGATAGTTTTTAAAAAAAACACCTTTAAAACTTAATCATGATGCAATCCACTGAATTAAAAATAGGCAAAATATTTAAAAAGTTAACAAAAGAAGAAATTCAGATAGCAAATAAAAACACTTTAAATTATTCTCAATATCATTAGCTGTGAAGCAACTCCCTCTATATACCTAAAACTAATAAAAAAACAAAGAAGGAACAAAAAATCTAATAAAAAATGCCATTGGGATTTTGATGAGGATTGCCTTAAATCTGTATATTGCTTTGGGTAATATGGCCATTTTAACTATGTTGATTCTTCCAATCCATGAACATGGAATGTCTTCACATTTCTTTGTGTCTTCAATTTCTTTTAAAAATGTCTTATAGTTTTCTGTGTATAGGTCCTCCACATCCTTTGTTAAGTTTATTCCTAGGTAATTTATTCTTTTTGTTGCAATTGCAAAAGGAATTTTGTTTGTTTGTTTGCTTTTCTGATATTTCATTGTTAGTATACAGAATACAATGGATTTTTCTATGTTGATTTTGTAGCCAGCAACTTTGCTGTATGTGTTTATTGTTTCTAATAGCTTTTTTGGTGGAGTCTCTAGTGTTTTTTATATAAAGCATCATGTCATCTGTAAAAAGTGACAATTTAATTTTTTGTTTCCCAATTCCAATGCCTTTTATTTATTTCTCTTGCCTGATTGCTCTGGCTAAGACTTCCAATACTATGTTGAATAGCAGTGGTGATAGGGGAAAACCCTGTCTTGTTCCTGGACATAAGGCGAAGGGCTCCAGTTTTTCACTGCTAATTATGATACTAGCTGAGGGTTTGTTATATATGGCCTTTATTATGTTAAGTTATTTGCCTTCTATACTCATTTTGTTAAGTGTTTTAATCATATATGGCTGTTGTATCTTGGATAGTAGAAGAAGGTAAAGGGGGTCAAATATATGGTGATGGAAGGAGAACTGACTCTGGGTAGTAAACACACAGTGTGATATATAGGTGATGTATTACAGAATTGTACACTTGAAACCTATATAATTTTGCTAACCATTGTCACCCCAATAAATTTTAATTTAAAAAAGCATGCATAAAAAAACATAATGAGTTATCATTACATATCCACTAGAAAGGCTAAAATTTAAAAGACTGAAAATACCAAGCATTGGTAAAGGTGCAGAAATCAAATACATTGCTCACGGAAATGCAAAATTATAAAACCACTTTGAAACAGTTAGCAATTTCTTATAATGTTAAAAGTACACTTGCCATATGAATCAGCCTTTCTACAACTAGGTATTCACCCAACAGAATGAAAGCATATATCCACCCAAAGATTTGTACATGAATGTTCATACCAGCTTTATTTGTAATAATCACAAACTGGCAACAACTCAAATGTCTCATTGATATAAGTGAATAAACATATTTTAGTGTATCTGTATAATGCAATGATACTCAGCAATAACAATAAATTATCAATGCAGGTGACAATGTAGCATAATTAGTTTAAGGTTAATCTGAGTGAAAAAAAAGCCAGAAAATAAAGAGTACATACTGTAGAACCCCAATTATATATAAAACTTGATAAAATGCAAACTGATCTATAGTGACAGGATGCAGATCAGTGGTTGCTTGAAGTATGGTGGTTAGGTTGGCAGGAAGGGAGAGGTTACACAAATGAGCACCAGAGAACTGGTGGGGGAAAAGGATGTGTTCATTATCTTGATTTTGGTGGTGGTATAAAATAAAACAAATTTTACAGTTTAAATATTTGGGACAGCAATATTTTTTAGTCATCTGAGTATATGTGGTAATTGATGTCATGGGGAGGGTTATAGAATTAGAAGCCATAGGGGTCTAAGAACAACCTTGATTAACTACAACATATAAAAGCTGGGTACAGAAAGATGAGTTTGCAAAGGAGTAAAGAAATGGCTAAGGAGGCACAAAAATAAAATAGGTAAGTATTGTATAGTTGAACCTAAGGGAAAACAGTTTCAAGAAGGGTTTAGTAAATGTTGCTGCTAAGAGGTCAAATAAAATGGGAAAAGTAAAGTCTATTTAATTTAGAGAGACTGTTGACCTTAGACACATCTATTTTTAAGAAGGAATGGGACAGAAAGTTAAATTGTAGTGGGTCAGTGGGAGATAAAGAAATATACTAAATAAAAGAACCTGTTATAGGTTTGAAGCTGATAAAAACAGAAAACAAAGATATAGATAGAAGTGGCTAGATGGAGAAGAGGAGTTATGGAAGGCTATTTTTAAAATTAAATAAAAATACTATAACATTTATAACAGTGTTGTGCTTGAGGTGGTTCATTAGAGTCGATTGTTAAGTTTTCAAGCCATTGTTAAATACAGCCATTAAAAAATAAAGTTATATAAACTCATAATAGAGTAAATTATATTAAAACCAAAGAAATAAAAACTCAAAACTCATCACTTCTTAATTAACTATATTTATAATTATGTATACATTTGAGGTTATTTATATTGATTGTATCTGTATGGTGGGAATATTATACATAATGGTTTACTTCTGCACTTCACTTCTCAACTCTTAAGTTCAGTGACATCATCTTGGTAGTTTGAAATTGGCCAAGGAGGAAGTATAATATTTACACCACAGAAATTGATAAATACTACAAATAAGGGAATGATTTATTCATTTTTTGTTGTTGATTGTCCAGAAAGAACATAATAGAGAAAATCTTAATGCTGATTAAACTTAAAAATTGTGTGTGTGATCGTTATATGGTGAAAAGGACAAAAAAAATTTGAGGAAATATTATGCCAGTATTCAAAAACTACTATGCTATTCAGCAAAAAGTCACATACCTGACAAATATGCTACATTGTGACATATTTATCATTTTTCATTTCTTAACATTTATCGTATTCATTAGTGTAAACAAAAATGTCAGTTAACAATCATGTCGGGACTACTGTCATCTCTCAATTACAACCACAAGTTGGATAAATACAAGTTTAATAAAAACTGATCACATTCAGTGAGAATCAATCAATTATATGAAATAGTATATTGTATTATTTGTAGTTTGTGTGCTATACATACTCTTTTTTAAGATTTTATTGGGGAATTGGGAAATGGAAACAGACAAGTTGCTGTATTTTTGTTCTTCAGTCTAGTTTGGAGGACGTCGCTTCACTGGCCCATGTTGGTATTATCATTGCAATCTTCCCAGGTCAGGCAGATCGGTTGCTGGTCACTGGATGGCCGCTCACAGCGGCTCTTGGAAGCTCACACTGGCTGCCGACCACTCACGGTAGCTTACGGGAGTCCACTGCAGCAGGGGCTGCAGCCTACGTCGCGCGAGACTCATGGCAGCCCAGCTCCAGGTTGAGCTGTTGTTCTCTATCTTAGCTGCAGAGTGCGCAGCGTCACATGCCCACATGTGAGATCCGAACCGGGGCCCTGCTGCTCAGAGCTGGCGTCCCAAGCCAACTCTTAACCAATGCGCCACTCTGCCGGCCCTCAGGGAGATTTATTAACGTGAATAAATTTACAGAACTAGTTAGAGGAGCTAGCCTTTTTTTTTTTAATTACACCTGACATTCGATACCATTTCATATTAGTTTCAAGCATACAATGAAGTGGCCAAACATTTTTAATTTATGAAATGATCCCCCAACAATTCCAGCACCCACCTGGCACTATACATAGTTTTACAATATTATTGACTATATTCCCCATACTGAACTTTATATTCCCGTGACTCTTCTGTAACTACTTTGCATTTGAACAAAGTTATGCCTGATACCAGTTGTAAAGTTGCTTAGTGCACCTAACCATCATACACCACTGCCTCTCTCCAATGTAATCTTTTTTCCAGCTTTATTGAGGTCTAATTAAAAAAATTAAAATGTGTACACTTATATTTAAAGTGTATCTGTTGAAGTTTTAACGTACAAATACATTGTGAAATAAACACACAATAAGCTAATTAACATATCTATCACTTCACATAGTTACCATTTTCTTTTATTTTTGTTATTTTGTGGTGACAACGCAGGAGCTACTCTCAGCAAATTTCAAGTAGAAAATAGAGTATCGTTAACTATAATCACATAGCTGTACACTAGGCTTCCAGAACTTATTTATTCTCCATAACAAAAACTTTGTACCCTTTCCAATGTCTATTTCCCCTTTCACCCAACCCTGGGCAACTGACATTCTACTCTATTTCTATGTGTTTCACTATTTTAGATTCCACATTTAAGTGAGATCATGCATTGTGTATGTGTATATATTATGTGTGTACACATACATACACACATAATATGTGTGAGATACATATATCTCTCATTTTCTTTACCTATTCATCCATCAATGGACACTTAGATTGTTTCCATATTGTGGCTATTGTGAATAATGCATCAATGAATATGGGAGAGCAGCTATCTCTTTGACATACTGATTTCATTTCTTTTGAATATATACTCAGAAATAAAATTACTGGATCATAATGTAGTTTTATTGTTTTGGGGACTCTCCATTCTGTTTTCAATTATGGCGGTACCAATTTACAACCCCACCAACATTGTATACATATACCCTTTTTTCCATATACTTGCCAACACTTGTTATTGTTTAACTGTTTCATAAAAGCCATCCTAGCAGGTGATATTGCACAGTAGCTTTGATTTGTATTTCCTTGATGAGTAGTGATGTCAAGCACCTTTTCATATATCTGTTGGCCATTTGTAAGTCTTCTTTGGAGAAATGTCTATTTGGGTCTTTTGCTCAATTTTTTTAAAAAAACAGGGTTTGTTTTGTTTTGTTTTGCTACTGATTTATGAATTCCTTATATATTTTGGATATTAATCCCTTATGTGATATAGGGTGTAAAAACATTTTCTCCCATTCTGTAGTTTGCCTTTTCACTCTGTTGATAGTTTTCATTGTTGGATAAGCTTTTTAGTTATGTGTAATTCCACTTTACTCTCGCTGCTGTCACAGCTCTCTCTTTTTTGAATTTTGACAATTTTATTATAGTGTGTCTGGGTGTAGTTTTCTATAGATTTATCTGCTTTGTAGACTGAAGAGTTTCGTGAATCTGGATGTCTATTTTCCTCCCAAGTTTTGGAAAATTTTCAACCATTATTTCTTTAAACAAGCTTTCTGCTTTGGTTTGTTTTTTTCCTCTCTTTTCCTGCTGGGACTCCCATATTGCATATATATATATATATATATATATATATATATATATATATATATATGCTTTTGATTGTTTCCCATAAATCCCATAGGATTTTTTTCATTCTTTTCCCTTTTTGTTCTTCTGACTATTTAATTTCAAATGGCTTGTCTTTCAAAGCTTAGTAATTTAGGTTTTACTTTCGTAAAAACATGTTGACAAATCTTAAAATGTTATACTTGCATTTTGAAAATTATAATATAAATATAAAACACAAAACTTCCAATGTTAAACACTGATCTTTTACGGTTGACTTGGACATAGATATAGAGTATATCATATTTCATGAAAAGGATCTTTTAAAGTTTTGTCAGTGCTTATAGTATATACTATTATGCGTCATAAAAATTTTCATGAAATCTAAAAGGCTGGTATTAAAAGTAGTTTTTTTTTTTAATATTCTAAACCAGGCCAGTTTGTATTAGCTTTCAGATTTTCAGGACATGAAATATATGTTTTAACACATTTAGGATAAGTTTGTTTACAGTAATAACTGAAATACCTTCAACTTTCAGGCATTAAAAGAAAATGCCCAAAGGAAACATTAAAAAGTATTTTGGGACAATTTACTTCTTAGTAAAAATAACACATTATGTAGATAAATTTCCAATTAAATTGTTAAAAACATTAAATAACTGTACTCTATAATTTTCAGATAATATATCCACGTGGTATAAAAAAATAAAAGAGAATATATAGAAACAAAAAATTTCAAACTATTCCAAACCCTAAGATAATAATAAATTTATACACAAAGAAATTATCTCTGTTGCTTGAAATATATGCTTTATTTTAAATCTTAAATTCACTTTAAATGCTTGAGATACAATCTAATACCTAATAAAACTCTAGTTAATTATTTGATGATATTTATAAGGTGATACTTCTCTGAGTGGATAGGTTTCATATAACAGTTTTCAATTAAGTCTGAAAAATAATTAATACTTTTTTTTTTAAAGATTTTTATTGGGGAATTGGGGGGATGGGAACAGTGCTGGGGAATTGGGGGAAGGGGAACAGACAAGTTGCTGTCGTTTTGTTCTTCAGTCTAGTTGTGGAGGACGTTGCTTCACTGGCCCAAGTTGGCACCATCATTGCGCTCTTCCCAGGTGAGGCAGATCAGTCGCCGGCTTCTGGACGGCTGCTCACTGCAGCTGCTGGCCGCTCACGCTGGCTGCTGGCTACAGACGGTAGCCCATGGCAACCCACTGCCACAGGGGCTGCAGCCCACGTCGTCCCCGGCGACCCACGGCAGCCCAGCTCCAGGTTGAGCTGTTGTTCAGCATCTGAGCTGTGGAGGGCAGTGTCACTGGCCCTCATATGTGGGATCCGAACCGGGGCCCTCTGGCATCCCAAGCGAGTTCTTAACCATCACGCCACTCGGCCGGCCCAATAATTAATACTTTTAATCGCAATTAATATTTGGCTGATTAATGGATTAACATTTATTCAGTAATTTAGATGGCATACGTTTCAATAAAGGGAGAAATCACCTGATACATTCCCAATGTGCAATTCTGCCCATTAATAATACTCAGGCAAAAATTTGATAGATATTCCACTCAGTTGGATTACCTATTTCCACGTATGTGATTTGATCAGCAACAACAAAAACTAGGCACACAATGTCAAGCTTTCTTTTCTTTCTTTTTTTTATAAGAGCAACTCAATGATTTTGGGGTTGATTAGTATAATATAGAGAACATGGGGGAGAGTACAAGATGGCACTTAACAACAATACCTGTATTCATTTCATTGTATTTATAGCTAAGGATATTATTAGTTTTTGATATTCACTTTTCTTTAGAACATAAATCAAAGCCATTAACTTAAACCTGTACATAATGAAGTGTATATACACAACCTTATGTAAAATAATTTTCATAAGTAACGTTACATTTTAAAATATTGGAACCTGAATGTCTGTGCTGATTTGTTTTCTGATTTCATGGAAAAAGAAGAGAACAATATTTAACTAGGGATGATTACACTGATAAAGCTCTTAAAGTGAAAAATGTCTTCCTCTTCTTTGAGCTTAACACAGGCTGCACTGTGTCCTGAGAAGATTCATTATGAGAAAAATATTAATCATAGCTTTAAGACCTTGCTTTCAAAGGAACTAATGAGAAAGCAGATTAGAAGGTGAGACTTCATGTTTGTTTTTCAAATAAGTGGTCTTAATTTCTCTTCTTATACAAAAAGTTTAAATGAGTTTATCAAAAAATATATCTAACACTTTAATTTTTGCAGCTTTCAGGTAGAGTCCAGCACCTCATTTATACAAAGTCTGTGAGAAGAGATCAGTTGAGATCATGTAATCTTAAATTGTGAAGTCATCCATTCGAATCCTTGGAATAATCCCAAGCACAACATGCCTGGATATGTCACTGGTGATCTTTAAATAGAAGTTAATTCCAAAAACTGGAACATTTATACTACAGATGTGCCTTCTTTAACATCTTATTTATTAGCAGTACTCAGCAATCCAGCTTTCCTTAGGTCATCTTGGGGTAACATTTTATAGAATTCTTCTCTAATTACAAAAATCAATTTTCTGTCTGTACTGTCCACAGTACAAACTCCATTAGTATAGTGAGTTTTCCAGGAAGAACAAAGAGATTCTTGGCCCCTGGTATCCCACATTAGGAAATATGTACAATTAATCACTCTCTTTTCTACATTACTCCCTATTATAGAAGATGTATGCATAACGTCATTCATAGAAAATTGGTAAAGTATCCCCTGCATTATACAGCCCAACAATAACTTTGTGCTCCTGGTGATTGAACAGTCTCCATATTCTGGTGAAGAGAATTTTCATTCTAGGGAAACTGATCTCCTTCTACCCACCTGTATCATATTTCCCCAGCTCAGGCTGAAGGCGAGGGGTAAGATATGCCAGAGCCTCTGCTGTTGCTGTTCCCGTGCTGACCACTGGCCACTTTCCTAGGAGCCAGAGGTAGGCCAAAAGCCCAGGCAGCTCTGCTGCATGTAACGCACCATGGCTGTCTCCAAGAGCCTCACCTGGCTTATGAATATGATCACCATGTTGTCTGAATGGAGCCTCAGAGACCACCATCCTTCCCCAGCTCAAATGACTTATCTTTAAATTCAATGATTCTTTTTCCTAAATGACCAAGTCTGCTGTTAACGTTCTCTATAATTTATTTATTTACTTATTTATTTCATCCACTGTATTCTTCAGCTCCAGAATTTATGTTTGGTTCTTTTTTTTTCTTTTAATTATTTTTTATTATGAAATATACATTTTTTAGAATTAGTTTCAGCTGTAATTTTTTTCTTTTAATTATTTTTTAATATGTTTGGTTCTTTTTATGATTTCTATCTCATTGTTTAAATTCTTGTTTTGTTCATGTGTTGTTTTCTTGACATCATTATCTATATTTATTCTCTTCTAGCTCACTAAGCTTCTTTAAAACAATTATTTTGAATTCTTTATCAGGCAATTAGTAGATTGCATTTATTTAGGGTTGGTTATTGGAAATATATTGTATTCCTTTGGTGGCATGTTTCCTTAATTTTTCCTGTTCCTTGTAGTTTTGCATTGGTATTTGCATATTTGAAGGCCTTTAGAGACAAACTTCCATGGGGAAAGACATTCACCTACAGGTAAGCACAAGGGTGCTACCTGAGTGGGTGTATGGCATAGAGAGCAGTGCTGGGTACAGGGACACATGGGATGCCAGTTCCAGTTGCACATGGAGATTGGGGGTGGGGGGTCAGCAGCAGGGTTGAAGTGTGTGTGCACAGGCAACATCAATATCAAAACAGGGCTGTTGGTGCATGCTGAGTGGCAATACCAGGGCACAGGTTTGCCCACAATGGCACTATAGGGGGAAGGGGAAGGTAGGGGTGTGAGTGTGATGGCATCAGCCCTTGAAAAGGGGGTCATAATGGCATTCCCTGCTCTGGGGGAAAGAAGGAGCAGCTCTGGGGGAGGGGAGTACAGTGGCATGAATTCTGGGCAGGTCCTTCACCATCAATGCTAGGGTCAGCACTGGCAAAATCTATGGAGAATCCTCAGCAGCAAAGGCTGGGAGTTTCTATAGTGGCCACATGAGCAGTTTGGGTCCTCGGTAGTGAAAACTGCTGTTGTCCTTTTGCCCCATGGGGGGAAGTCACAGCCAAGTGGATCTCTCTTGCCGCCAAGCTGTGTTGACCCGGGGGAGAGGTGACGCAAGGAAAATGCTTTCTACACCTTTCTATGCTGTCATCTTGCTTTTTGTACTTGACATTGTTACTGCAGTTTCTTAATCATACTCTAGAAGTCTCCCAGCCAGCACTATTTTCATCCACGGGTAGTTGTTTTTGTTGAGGTATGAGGGCTGGGACTTCCTAGTCTGTCATCTTGCCTACATTCACTATAGTCTAATCTTATGTTGTTAACATTTCCTAACGCTAAGCCTGGTGTCACTGACAGAATATTAAATTTTATGAAGAAAGATATCCTTATCACTAAGTATACAATTTAAGGGTTTAATTTGAACATAATAACTCCTAGTGAGATCAAAACTTTTAATTCGAAGAACAAAATTTGCCTGCTGGATGTTAGTTTGGATCAGAACTAATGTGAAATTACTTAGACTTAGGTCAAAAATCAAAATTCAGAATGAAACCATGCACAGTAAACAACAAGTATCTATTCTCAGGATTATTCAGATATGTTACAGTGCAATGATCAGAAATGACTGTCCTTTCTTTACATAACTGTATTTTATATAATTGTGAAAATTCTACACAACTAATTTACACATTTAGAAATCAATGTAGATATTTTTTAGGACAATTTGGCCATTTCTATAAAAATTTATAATGCATGTATTGTTCGACTCAAAAGGAATTTGTCATACAAAATCTCATAAGCAGGCAAATAAATAGAATTTTCAATAGCATTGTGTTAATAAGAAAAAGTTGTTGACAATATAAATATACATCATATCAGACCAATTAAATTAATAGTGGTTCAATTATAATAGAATAATACTATACAGCTCTTAAAATAGGTTATTATATCTGTATATACTGCCATGACAAGTTACTGAAAATATATTGTTAAGCAAATAAAACAAATTATAAGACAAAATGTATGTTATGATTCCAGTTGGGCGTAGAAACAGGATATATGAGACCCACTGCCAGCATCAATGGATAGAGAGTAAGTGATCAATGCTTTTAGTGGAGCTGGTGTACAAGATAAGGATAAAGCAGGCCCTGGGTTTACTCTTTGTCTATGGAGCCAGATTAAGACAGAAAGTCAGGTTAGTTAAATACATGTATAACAGGCCCCAGAATGTTCTTGGCATTCCCAGATGCCGCTGTCAAGAGCTCTATTTGAACACTGAAATAGAAATGTAGAAGTTGCGGCACATTATAAGGTCATTAAATCTTCCTATTTCCATAATGGGAGGGCAATTATTTGCCACAGAGGCACATGGAAGGGTGACGGAAAATTGTAAACAGCTTCTTAAACTCATAGAAATGTATATTAATGTTCAAACTCTGACAGCTTCCAACTTTACTACTGTTAGTATGCAAAAATGAAAGCAAATGTAAATGTTTCTGAAAAATTTTGACAGATTTTTCAATGCATATAAGGCAGGCAAAAAAATAGCATTCTAGAAAAGCTTCAAGTACCATGTAGGCTACTCAGTTGACATCCATAGTCATTTCTGGGTGTGATTTTTATTGTTGTAGTCTAAAATCTCAGTAATGTTAAAACTTGACCCCATCTTAATACTGATAACATGCTCTTTTAATTAAATCCAGTTTGAAGAAAGGACTCAGTTCCCCAGATATATGAGTCACAGCTGGGCAATGGAAATAATTGTGCTCTTGATTGAATAATACAGTCTGTATTTTTCCTGAACATTTTTGGTGATAAACATAGATGGAACGCTAATAGAAGGGGAGGAAAAGATGGGTATCCAGAGTAGGTGACACTAAGTATTGAAAGAAGAATGGTTTCAAAAGAGGCATAGTAAGGAAAGTTATACTTAAGCAGAGAGAGGAAAAAGCTACTAGTAAGAGACTTCTGATCAATAACATTTCAAAAACTTGTCCTCAACTAATAATTTGTTTCACAAAATGAATGAATATGTATCTCTTGCATTCCTCCATTTTAGTTATGGTAGGCAGTCTCAAAATAGCCTAAAGGACCCCTACCTTTTGAGAGTAATGTCGTTTTGTAATCTCTTCTCCTTGAGTGTAGAGTGGAACTAGTGACTTGCCTCTAACAAATAAAACACAGCAAAAATGGCAAAAGAAATGGGATGTACCTTTTTGAGGTTAGTTTACAAAAAGACTCTGGCTTCCATCTTGCTTGCCATTTCTTGACCTTTCTCATTCTCTTTCACTCTCTCTTTCTTAGAGCCATTATCATGTGGGAAGCCAACTACCATGCTCTGAGTAGATTTGTGTAGAAGCCCAAGCAGCAAGAAACGGATATTGCTGGCCAAGGGCCAGAGAGGAACTTAGGCCCACTGAATGCTAAGCAAGTGAGCTTGGAAGTGAAACTTTCAAGGTCTGCCAAATGCCATGAGAGTGAACATGAAAGCAACACTCCCCGGGGGGGCCTTGAGCTGTTAGAAAGCCTCAAGGAGAGGCACCCAGCTAAGCTAAAAACAGGTTCCTGACACACAGAAACTGTGAGATAATGAATGTCTGTTGTTTTAAATCACTAAGGTTAGGGATTACTTACTATGCAGCAATAAATAAATAATACATCAGTGAAATTTTTCTGAAAAAGTATGTTTTACCTTTTCTAAATAATTCCATTCTACTTGTATGAGGAGAGTAAGCTCCCTATTTCAAAATATTCAGAGGTGTTATTTTTTTTCCTAAAAGTAAAAGGCAATTTAGTAAAATGTAATCACCCCCAATTACTACTTTGTTAAATTCAATTTTCTTATAACAAGAATTTCTAAGGTATGGCATGCTTTAGGGTATATACTGTAACCTGAAATATAGTAGGTGGGTCATAAAGGGAAATATACAGATTATTATATAAACTTTGCTAAGTTCCTAATGTATGCCAGGCACTATTAAAAGCACTTTTTCAAAAAATTAAAGTATATTGGAGTGACAATTGTTAGCAAAGTTACATAGGTTTCAAGTCTACAATTCTGTAATACATCATCTGTGTATCATATTGTGTGTTCACCACCCAGAGTCAGTTCTCCTTCCAGCACCATATATTTGATCCCTTTTACCCTCATCTACCACCCCACTTTCTCCTGTGTCTATGAGGTTTTGTTTCTTCATCTGTCTTGTTCCTCTGGGTTTTTGTCAGTTTTATGTACCACGTATCAGTGAATTCATGTGGTTCTTGACTTTTCTGTCTGACTTATTTCGCTTAGCATAATAATCTCAAGATCCATCCATGTTGTCACAAATGGCACAATTTCAATTTCTCTAATGGAAGAATGGAATTCCATTGTGTACATATAGGACAACTTCTTTATCCAATCATGTATAGAAGGACACTTTGGTTGTTTCCATGTTTTGGCTGCCATAAATAAAACTGCAATGAACATAGGAGCGCATTTATCTTTATGGATACACGTTTTCAGATTTTTTGGGTAGATACCCAGGAGATGGATTGCTGGGTCATATGGTAATTCTATTCTGATTTTTTTGAGGACTCTCCACCCTGCCTTCCACAGTGGCTGCACCAATCTGCATTCCCACCAACAGTGTATGAGGGTTCCTTTTTCTCCACAGCCCGTCCAACACTTGTTATTATTTGTCTTGTTGATGATAGTCATTCCAACTGGTGTGAGGTGATATCTCATTGTGGTTTTTATTTGCATTTCTCTTATGATTAGTGATGTTGAGCATATTTTCATATGTCTAGTGGCCATTTGTATGTCCTCTTTGGAGAAATGTCTATTCAGGTCCTCTGGCCATTTTTAAATTGGATTGTTTGTCTTTTTGTTGTTGTGTTGTATGAGTTCCTTATATATTTTGGATATTAGCCCCGTATCGGAGGGGTTGTTTACAAAAATCTTCTGCCATTCGGTGTGTGCCTCTTTAGTTTTTCGATGATATCTTTTGCTGTGCAGAAGCTTTTTCGTTTGATATAACCCATTCATTTATTTTAGCTTTTATTTCCCTTGCCTTTGAGGTCAAATTCATAAAATCTTCCTTGAATCCAAGGTTCATAAGTTTAGTCCCTATGTTTTCTTCTATGCAGTTTATTCTTCCAGGTCTTATGTTTAAGTTTTTGATCCATGTTGAGATGATTTTGGTACATGGTGACAGATAGCAGTCTAGTTTCGTTCTTTCACATGTGGCTTTCCAATTCTCCCAGAACCATTTATTGAAGAGGCTGTCATTTCTTCATTGTATGTTTTTGGCTTCTTTGTCAAAAATTATCTGTCCATATTTATGTGGGCTTATTTCTGGGTTCTTGACTCTATTCCATTGGTCTGTGTGTCTGTTTCTCTGCCAGTACCGTACTGTTTTGATTATTGTTGTCCTGTAGTACAAACTGAAGTCATGGAGTGTGATACCTCCAGCATTGTTCTTTTTTCTTAGGATTGCTTTGGCTATTCAGGGTCTTTTGTGGTTCCATACTAATCTGAAGATATATTTTCTATTTCTTTAAAAAATGCCATTGGGATCTTGATGGGGATTGCATTAAATCTGTATATTGCTTTGGGTAAAATGGTCATTTTAACTATGTTGAGTCTTCCAATCCATGAACACAGAATAGCTTACCATTTTTTTGTGACTTCTTCAATTTCTTTTAAAAATGTCTTATAGTTTTTGGTGTAAATGTCTTTCGTACCCTTGGTTAAGTTTATTCTTAGGTATTTTATTATTTTTGTTGAAATTCGAATAGGAAATTCTTTTCTTTTTTTGAGATTTCATTAACAGTATATAGGCATGCAATGGGCTTTTGTACATTGACTTTTTAGCTGGCAACTTTACTGTATTTGTTGATTGTTTTTAATAGTTTTTTGGTGGAGTCTTTACGGTTCTTTATATATAGCATCATGTCATCTACAGACAGTGACAATTTAACTTCTTCATTCCCTATTTAGATGCCTTTTATTTCTTTCTCTTGCCTGACTGCTCTGGCTAGGACTTCAAATACTATGTTGAAAAGCAAAGGTGATAGGGGACAGCCCCATCGTGTTCCTGAACATAGAGGGAAGGGCTTCAGTTTTTCACCATTAATTGTGATATTAGCTGAGAATTTGTCATATATGGCCTTTATTATGTTAAGGTATTTTCCTTCTATACACATTTTATTAAATGTTTTAATTACGAATGGATATTGTATCTTGTCAAATGCTTTTTCTGCACCTATTGATATAATCATATGATTTTTGTCCTTTTTTGTGTATGTGGTGTATCTCATGAATTGATTTGCATATGTTGAACCATCCTTGTGCCCCTGGGATGAACCCCACTTGGTCATGATGTATAATCTTTTGAATGCATTGTTGCATTCGATTTGCTAAAATTTTGTTTAAGATTTTTGCATCTGTGTTCATCATAGATATTGGTCTGCAATTTTGTTCTTTGTGTTATCCTTACCAGGATTTTGTATCAGGGTAATGCTGAACTCATAAAATGAGTTAGGGAGTATTTTTTATTCTTCAATGTTTTGGAAGAGTTTGAGTAGGACAGGTATTAGATCCTCTTTGAATGTTTGGTGGAATTCATTAGTGAAGCATGGACTTTTCCTTTTGGGAATGTTTCAGATGACTGATTCAATTACCTTACCATTGATCAGTCCATTTAGATTTTCCAATTCTTCGTGATTCAGCCTAGAAAGGCTGTATGTTTCTAAGAACATGTCCATTTCGTCTAGGTTACTGAATTAGGTATCATATAGCCCTTCATTGTATTTTTGGATAATCCTTTGCCTTTTTGTGGCATCCATGGTAACTTCCCCTCTTTCATTTCTGATTTTGTTTATTTGTGTCTTTTCCTTTTTTATCTTAGTGAGTCTAGTCAAGGGTTTGTCAATTTTATTAATTTTTTCAAAGAACAAGCTCTTTGTTGCATTAATTTTTTCTATTGTCATTTTGTTCTCTACTTCATTTTGTTCTGCTCTGATTTTTATTATTTCCTTCTTTCTGCTGACTTTGGGTTTCAATTGCTCTTTCTTTTCTAGTTCCTTAAGGTGTAACGTGAGGTTATTTATCTGGGATTTTTCTTGCTTTTTGAGATAGGCCTGTAATGATATAAATTTCCCTCTTGGTACTGCTTTTGCTATACCCCCAAAATTTTGGTAGAATTTATTTTCATTCTCATTTGTTTCTATGTATTTTTTTATCTCTCCTCTTAATTCTGCTTTGACCCAGTCATCCTTTAAAAGTATGTTGTTTAATCTCCACATATTTGTGGCTTATCCTGCTTTCTTCTTGCAGCTCATATCCAATTTCAAAGCTTTGTGATCAGATAATATGTTTGGTTTGATCTCAATCTTCTTAAATTTGTTGAGGCTAGTTTTATGTCCCAATATATGATCTATCCTTGAGAATGTTCCATGTACACTAGAAAAGAATGCATAATCTGATGTTCTAGGATGAAGTGCTCTACAAATGTCAATTATGTCCATTTCACCTAACGTGTCATTTAGGGATGATAATTCTTTATTTATTTTCTGTTTGGATGATCTATCCATAGCTGTCAATGATGTATTTTGGTCCCTACTATAATTGTGTTTTGGTCAATTTCTCCCTTTTGTCCTGTTAGTAGTTACTTTGTATATTTCAGTGCTCCCTGTTTGGGGGCATAAATATTGATGACTGTTGTGTTTTTTTGTTGTATCATAATAAGATGTCCATGTTTGTTTCTTGTTTTCTTTTTTATCCTGAAGTTTGTTTCTTCTGATGTCAGTATGGCTATACCTGCTTTTCTATGAATACTATTTACTTGGAGTGTCAATTTCACTTTGAGTCTATATTTGTCCTTGTAGCTGAGATATGTCTCATGGAGGCAGCATATTGTTGGGTTTTGTTTCTTAATCCAATATGCTACTCTGTGCCTTTTTATTGGAGACTTCAATCCATTTACATTTAGGGTGATTATTGATATATGAGGATTTCTTATCAATCTATCTATGGTTTTCTGGTAGGACTGTGTCTCAATTGTTTGTTTGCCTTTTTCTTGCTGTCATTTCAGTGTGGTGGTATTCCATGATTTTTTTCCTCTGTTTCTTCTTTTATTATATTATATATTTCAGTTCTGGATTATTTTTTGAGTGGTTACCATTAAGTTTATGTAAAAGAAAGTTTCATATTTACAGTATTCCATTTTTTTCAGCATGCTTTTTTTTGTCTACTCTCTTTTGCCTGTTCAGACCTTTACTCTCTCCTCTTTTATGTTTTTGTTGTCAAAAATTATGCCTATTTATGCTGTGAGTTGATTTCTGCGTTACAATAGCAAGTTGTCTTTTTCCTCTTTTTTTAAGTCCCTTTTCTCCCTTCTTTACCATGTATATTACATTTAAGTGTATAGTGTCCTATTTGGTGTAGTGGTTGCTATTTCCTGCTTCTGCCTATCTGTTCTTAATACTACTCATTGTTTTGTATTTTTTGTTTTTTTGTTTCAGGTCGAATAGCCTCCTTCAGTATTTCTGGTAGTGCCAGTGGCATGTTAGAAAATTCCCTCAGCTTCTGTATGTCTGAAAATATGTTTATTCCTCCTTCATATCTAAAGCATATCTTTGCTGGATACATTATTCTTGGCTCATAATTTCTCTCTTTCAATAGTTTGAATATTTGATTCTATATCCTCATGGCTTGTAGAGTTTCTGCTGAAAAATCTGATGATAATCTAATGGGCTTTCCTTTGCAGGTTACCAACTTTTTACCCCTGGCTGACTTGAGGATTCTTTCTTTGTCGTTAATTTTTGACAGCTTCAATACGATGTGCCTGGTGAGAAGGCCTGGTGAGACTGGGGGAATTAGGTGTTCTATTTGCTTCTTGGGTTCAAGTATCCAGTTCATTCTACAAGTTTGGGAAGTTTTTATCAACTATTTGTTTGAATATACTCTCTGTTTCCTTCTCCCTTTCTTCTCCTTCTGGTATGCCCATTATTTTTATATTGTTTTTTCTGATTGAGTCACAAAGTTCTAGTAGATTTCTTTGATTTCTTTGGGGTTTTTTTAGCTGAGCCATCTTGCCCCCTGTTGGCTGCTCAGCGCCACCTCAGCTCGGGCTGGGAATCTAACCAACGACCTTGTTGGTCAGAGCTCAAACTCTTGAGCGAGCTCTTAACCAACTGGGTCACTCGGCTGGCCCTGAATTCTTTGATTTCTTTTAATTTTCAAATCTCTAGCTTCTTCCATCTGTGTCATTTTCAGATTTCTATCTTTCATGTGACTGATTCTTTCCTCCATCTGGTCAGCTCTATTGCCGAAGCTGGCTAGTTCATTGTTCATTTCTTTTATTGAGCTCTTAATCTCCAGAAATTCTATTTGGCTCTTTTTAAAATTTTCAATCTCTTTGGTAAAATGTTCTTTTTGTTCTTTGATTGTGTATGAGTTTAGTAAACTGCTTGTCTGTGTTATCTTGCATCTCGTTGAGTTTTTTTCAAAACTGCAATCTTGAATTCTCTGTCACTTAAGTCACATATTTCCATGTCTTTAAGTTCATTCTGGAGATTTCTCATTTTCTTTCTCAGCTGCCTTGTTATCATGGTGATTCATGGCAATTAATGAATTATTATTTCTCTTTCTATGTATCTACAGGAGTGGGTTCTGCAACAGCTTAATGAGAACAGATCTTTTTTTTGCTTTTCAGTTGGTGTTGGTGGAATGCTTTATTTTCTCTCCCACTGCAGCCCTTTATTCTCTCTCATGCTGTAGTGTTGTGTTTTCTCTTGAATTGTTCTGGCTTCTCACATGATGGTGGGATTCCCTGGAAGGTCGGCTTCTCCTCTGTGAGCAGGTCATCAGGGTCTGAAGGCACCACCTCCGTGGGGAAATGTGGGGTGCTTCTGAGTCCCAAAGCTTTTCCTGCAACCAGATTCAGAGCCTGTGTGTTTCCACTGCTCTGCAGGGATCTGCCCATATAAGTGAGGGTAGGGGCGGAGTGGGTTGTGAGAGCTAGCTCTGAACAATGTTGGCATCCACCAGCACAGTCAATTTTGCACCTAAGTCTCCCTCTCCTTTGCCAGAACTATTATATTTGGGCCGCGAGTCCGTCGTTGTGGGGCCGCAGTTCTCAGAACTGCAAATACTCTGTTCTTTGGTCTGACACTGCTACTGTTCCCCTTCTAGCACTGGGCAGGTGGGGGTGGTGTGAGCTCTGGGAGGGTGGGGAGGGGGTGGCTAGGCTCCGTGCCTATGCCTTCTATCCTCTGCTTGGGAATGAGGGCTTAAACTGCTGTTTTCACCCTTCTTCCCTCAGTCTTTGCTCTGAGGTCTCTGTCGTGAGCATTGGGTTCAGCCGTGTTATATGCGGATCCCTCAGGTGGGACTGTGGGCCATAAGGGGAGTGATAGCAGCCTGAATTCTTCCCTCTCCTGTGACTGCGGTGGTTTCGGGATGCAGGGAGCTCAGAGCTTTGATCTGCATCCTGCACACGTCCCATGTCTCAGCACTTCCCCCCACCTTCCTCCCCCACTTGCCCAATTTTCCTACCTTTAGATGATTTCAATTACAAGTCTCTTCATCTTGCCTGTCTGCTGCACAGGGAGTGGAATTACAATTGTTCAATTTGTTGTAAATTCCAGGGAAGATTTTAAGAAGCTCATCTCACTCCACCATTTCTGTAATGTAATCCTCAAAGTACTTTTGTAAAACATGTATTACAAAATTTAATCCACACCAAAAAAAAGCTAATTATATTTTTTTACTCCCATCAACTCCCATCAACACATGGAGAAACTGAGGCATGAAGGGTGATGGAAGTAATGCAGCTTGCCCAAAGTCCCACAGCAAAAAAATTCAGGAAATTAGGAACTCAGAAGCCAGAAGCCAGCATCTAAAATGCAACAACATGCCACCTCGCCAATGAACCCATGTTGAATTCTAGGACTGCATTCTTTGTATATAGTGTTATGTTCTGTTTGATCACAGCAGAGAAGTTTTAAAGGATACATGAAAATGTTAACAAGTATAAACATTAACTTGTGATGACCAGGGATGCCCTGACAAACAGTGTAATTTGAGTAGTTAAGAATGAGACCTCTAGAGTGAGACTGGCTAAATTTCAGTCTCTCTCAGCCAATAGTTATCTGTGTAAATTAGAGTGTTACCCTGTCTTGGATTTATTTAATCAAATGTAAACCAGTAACCATTTCAGTTTCTATTTCACAAAGCTATTGTAAGCTTAAATGAGATAATACATGGAAGGGTTTGGAATAGTGCCTAGATATATTAACACTTAAAAATATTAACTATTATTATAATTTTCACCTGACAGAAGAGAACAAATTTCAACAGTTTCAGGCCCTATTCTTTCCAGAAGAAAAAAGCTATCCAAGTAAGTGGAAAAAGTAAGTTAAAGGAGATATAGTGAAAGAAGGTAGCATGTATGTATTGATACTATAAGATGCCAAATACTTTTTTAGATGCTTTATACCTAATTTTCTTTAACTTTCACAGGAGACTAAGTAAATAGGGTTTCTATTTTACAAATGTGGAAGCTTTAATTGAAGAGCTTATCCAGGGTTTTAAAAGCTGCCAAGTAACAGAGGTAGCATAGCTATCGGGTACTAGTGGGTATGCAAATCAAGGCACATATGACTCATTCACCAAAACAGACTTCTGTTTAAAAAGACAGGAGGAAAGAGGAAACTACCCTAAATTATGAAGGCATGGCTTGGAATTTAGTTAAATTTAGATGTTCCTTATACATTTCCTGTCCACATGTATCTACTGCCTGCCTTGTGCAAACTTCTGTGCAAGATGCACACAGTTACAAAGCAGGGTTGTACAGCCCTGTGCCTTGTACAAGGTGACCAACCAAGAGAGAAAACAGGGTTTGAAATCCAGCCCATGATTCTCACATTAAGCCTTAAGCCTAAGGGCATACATTTGCCACATGAGGTTCTTTTTTCTATTTTACAAATTAGTGAAATATAAGCCAATGAAGGCCCTGAAAATGTGATGATGAATGTGACCTAATTCTTGCCATCTACTGAAAATTCAGATTGTGCCTAGATGACCAGGTAGAAAGAACCTTAATTCTTGGGTATATAGAAGTGCTGAGTAAGTGAGATCTTACTGACCCAATGGTAAAAATAGGGTAGAATTAAGAAGTACAATCCTGGAGCTTTGTCACAACAGTTTTGCAGCCAGAACACAGGTGTCATGAAAACCACTGCTAAATCTAAGCCAGAATGAGAAAGGAAAAGACTCATATAAACATCATCATCATTGGACATGTAAGATTCAGGCAAATCTAACACTACTGGTTATCTGATCTACAAATGTGGTTAGATTGACAAAAGAACCATCAAAATTTTTGAGAAGGAGGCTGCTAAAATGGGAAAGGGCTCCTTCAAGTGTGCCTGGGTCTTGAATAAACCAAAAGCTGAACTTGAGCATGGTTTCAACATTGATACCTCCCTGTGGAAATTTGAGACCAGCAAGTATTATGTGACCATCATTGATGCCTCAGGACACAGAGATTTTATCAAAAACATGATTACAGGCACGTTTCAGGCTGACTGTACTATCCTGATTGTTGCTGCTGGTGCTGGTGTTTTTGAAGCAGATATCTCCAAGAAGGGCAGCCCCCATGAGTATGCCCCCCTGGCTTACACACTGGGTTTGAAACAACTTATTCTTGGTTTTAACAAAATGGATTCCACTGAGTCACCCAACAGTCAGAAGAGATACAAGGAAATCATTAAGGAAGTCAGCACCTACATGGCTATAACCCTGACTCATTAGTATTTGTGCCAATTTATGGTTGGAATGGAAACAACATGCTGGAGCCAAGTGCTAACATGCCTTGGTTCAAGGGATAGAAAGTGGCGCATCTAGGTGGCAATACTAGTGGAACCACACTGCTTGAAGCTCTGGATTACATCCTGTCACCAGCTCTTCCAACTGACAAACCTTTGTGTCTGTCCCTCCAGGATGTCTACAAAATTGGTGGTATTGGGCCGGCCAAGCAGCGCGTTGGTTAAGAGCTGGCTTGGGACACCAGAGGGTCCCGGTTCGGATCCCACATATGAGGGCCAGTGACACTGTCCTCTACAGCTAAGATGCTGAACAACAGCTCAACCTGGAGCTGGGCTGCCTGAGTCACTGGTGACGGCGTAGGCTGCAGCCCCTGCTGCAGTGGGTTGCCATGGGCTACCGTGTGTAGCCAGCTGCCAGCGTGAGCGGTCGTCCAGAAGCCAGTGACTGATCTGCCTCACCCAGGAAGAGCGCAATGACGGTGCCAACTTGGGCCAGTGAAGCAACGTCCTCCACAACTAGACTGAAGAACAAAAAGACAGCAACTTGTCTGTTCCCCTTCCCCCAATTCCCCAGTGCTGTTCCCATCCCCCAATTCCCCAATTTAAAAAAATTAAAAAAAAAGAATGTCACTTATTCAAAGTTAAATTTATTTTTAAAAAATTGGTGGTATTGGTACTGTCCCTGTGGGCCAAATGGAGACTGGTGTTCTCAAACCTGGTATGGTGGCTACCTTTGCTCCAGTCAATGTTACAACTGAAGTAAAGTCTGTTGAAATGCACCATGAAGCTTTGAGTGAAGCTTATCCTGGAGACAATGTGGGCTTCAAAGTCAAGAATGTGTCTATCAAAGATGTTCATCGTGGCAATGTGCCTGGTGACAGCAAAAATGACCCACTAATGGCAGCAGCTGGCTTCATGGCTCAGGTTATTATCCTGAACCATCCAGGTCAAATCAGTGCCGGATACACGCCTGTGCTTGAATGTCACACAGCTCACATTGCTTGCAAATTTGCTGAGCTGAAGGAGAAGATTGATCATTGTTCTGGGAAAAAGCTGGAAGATGGCCCAAAGGTTTTGAAATCTGGTGATACTACCATCATTGATATGGTTCCTGGCAAGTCCATGTGTGTTGAAAGCATCTCTGGGCCATTTTTCTGTTTGTGACATGAGACAGACAGTTGCTGCGGGTGTCATCAAAGCAGTGGACAAGAAGGCAGCTGGAGCCAGCAAAGTCTGCCCAAGCAGCTCAGAGGGCTAAATGAATATTATCCCCAATGCTTGCCACCCCAGTTTTAATCAGTGGTGGAAGAACAGCCTCAGAACTGTTTGGCTCAATTGGCCATTTAAGTTTAATAGTAAGGCTGGTTAATAATTACAATGTTGGGGGTGGAAATGGGGCGGCGGATTGTGGGAGGGGCATTGTCACTTAGAGGGGTAAAAAGTATAACTATTGCACTGTGTTGTACAGCTGAAACTAATTCTAAAAAATGTGTATTTCATGTTCATTCAGTTTTTTAGATTCAACATATAAGTGAAATCATATGGTATTTTCTTTCTCTGGAAAGTAAACAGAAGTGGTCTCAGAGATATAGAGGGAAAACTGATGGTTGCTTGTTGGGGGGTGGGGATGAGGGAGAAGGGGAAGGGATTAGACAGCATAAATACGTAACTACAATATTGCCACAGGGACATAAAAGACAGTTCGAGGAATATAATTAATAATGTTGTACATATTTTATAGGGTGTCAGATGGTCACATGTCTTGCTAGGGAGACTGCATCATGTATCGGGAAGAGGCTTGATCACTGCACTGTACACCTGAAGCTGATGTTGTATAATATTGTATGTCAACTAAAAGTGAATATATATATATATATATATA
>NW_017731925.1:635675-637157 GCF_001890085.2 Hipposideros armiger
AGTGGAGGCAAGGGAATTGTAATAGTTATGTATGATATTGGGGGAAGTGGGGCGGTGGATGGGGGAGGAGGGTTGTCACTTCGAGGGGTAAAAAGTATAACTATTGCACTGTGTTGTACAGCTGAAACTAATTCTAAAAAATGTGTATTTCATAATAAAAAATAATAATTAAAGAAACGATAATTACAATGTATTGTAGAAACGAAAATGTTTTGTGGGCCATTTGGGATTTCTTGCATGGCAACTTTTATTAGTTTTTAAAATCAGTACTTTTTTTTCCCCATGACTATATATATATATATATTTTTTTTTTTTCACTTATAGTTAACATACAATATTATACAACATCAGCTTCAGGTGTACAGTGCAGTGATCAAGCCTCTTCCCCATCCATGATCCGGTCTCCCTAGCAAGACATGTTACCATCTGACACCCTACAAAATATTTACAACATTATTAATTACATTTTTTACCCATCGAAGTGACAACCCCTCTCCCCCAATCAGTACTTTTTAATGGAAACAACTTTACCAAAAATCTGTCACAGAATTTTGACACCCATTAAAACTAAGCTTAATGAGAAAAAACAGAAGTAAAATCCTGGACAGGAGACTAGAAGTAGTAACCTGCACCAAAAATGGTGTTACCAAGATTACTTACTCTGTGAGAGTAAATTCTCATACTCTTAATTATTGCTGTTGACTTAGTAATGACTTAGGGAGAAATGGCAGGCAGTTATGACATGGTGAGGGGGTTATGTTTATAAGACTATTCCTTAAAGAAGAGACTTGGGGATTATTTTAGCCCTAGGATGGCAGAAGCAAAGTAATGCAGGGTGGACCCTGCTGTTTCACCACAATTTGTTTCTTACTCTTTACTGAGTAATTTTGGGCATTTTTCTTCATATTTAATTTTAAATTCAATTTTATAAATGAAATTATAACAATATAAGGTAACTGTGACTGTAATTATATAATTTTCATCTCATGAAACATTAACACAAATCTCTAATGAGGAGTGATTTTCATAAAAAACAACACAAAACAAAAAAAACAAGGACTTCATTTTATATTTTAGAGAAAGCATTTGATCAGAAGCAAGGGCTTTAATTCCAGGTTTTCAATGATCAGTAGCAATGTCACTTCAGTTGGGAAATACTCTTTTATTGTCTGAGAGCACTTCAAGTTATATAAGAGGATATCATCTTTAAATATATTACTATTTAGGGGAGAAAATGCATTTCTCCTGTTTTAGCTTTGATAATGTCATAATTATAAGAAATTACTTTGTAATTTCCATTACAATGTAGTAGTCTTATTTACTCAGACATCTCCCAGCAGTTATTATAGAATATTCAAAATAAGCAGAGCCATAGTAGAGCAAGAAGGTATGGGACAGAGGTTTAAGTATAAAGAATAACTTAAGCCTCTATGGCAGTGGGTTGCCATGGGCTACCGTGTGTAGCCAGCAGCCAGCGTGAGC
>NW_017731925.1:637217-651641 GCF_001890085.2 Hipposideros armiger
CAATGATGGTGCCAACTTGGGCCAGTGAAGCAACGTCCTCCACAACTAGACTGAAGAACAAAACGACAGCAACTTGTCTGTTCCCCCTCCCCCAATTCCCCAGCACTGTTCCCATCCCCTAATTCCCCAATAAAAATCTTTAAAAAAAAAGAATAACTTAAATGCTAGGGGGTGGCTTGTTGGTATGCAATGGAAACTCACACTAGCATAGCAAAGTGGGGATTTTATTATAAAGATGCACTTCTCCCAGACCCCAAGGGCAGAAATACAGTTAGGCCTCATGAGGTAGTGGAAACAAGAATTCAAAAGCCATCTGAAAACTATTCATTCTGTTTGTGTTTCTCTTTTCTTGTGGCCTCATGGTCTTTCATCATGGCTTCTGTCTATTTGACTTTTTCATTTTTCTTTCTCTTCAGACTTCCACAGTTTTCTTTACACGGGGCATAAGAAAGGGGGCTACCTCACAACTCTCAAGTCTTCTTTATGTTCCTTAAGGAGATTAAAATCACAATAGACCACATACATTTGCTATTAAACCATAGTGACCAAGAAAGAACAGAAATAATAGAAAGAAGAGAATGCCCCTTGTATCTAGTCCCATGGCACATGCTTATTTCCCCCCCCTTCAGTTTCCCCCATTCCAGAGGCATAAATTTGAGTCCCTAAAAATACTGTTGTAATGAAAGCTATTCTCCACTTCTAAGTAGATAACAATGTAATCAAGGGTTTTCATAATGAAATAAAGACAGTGTCCTGCTGAAAAGAAGCATTACTCTGTAATAGTTTCCACTAGCTCTGTGGTTCTTAAAATGTAGCATAACCTGGAGCAATTGTTAAAATACTAGTTACTGAGCCCTACTGTAAGAGTTTCCGATTTAGCAAAAGCCTAGGGCGTGATAATTTGTATTTTCAAGTTTTCCTGGGGCCACATTTTACAAACCACTTACCAGCATATTGGTCATCACTAGGTTTGGCTTAGTACAAACTGACTTCCAATTTTTCTCATGCATAACTTAGACAAAGATACCCTGCTGTGTTGGAATCAGGCAGATAGTCTGGCACTGATACAGGAAGGCAGAAGTTGGGAAGCAAGACGTGGCCATCCAGAGCTTGCTTGGTTTTGTAAAATACTAACCTTTAATCCATTAAATAGCTGCCAATATTAGGCTATCTCATGGTTCCTTTCTGAACCTACTACTGTTCACTTCTATTGCTGCAAAAACAGGAAAATGAAAACAAGGGCAAAACAAACAGACAAAACCTGGCTTGATGAGATACGATGTTACAGAGTAGATTGCTATGTTCCACACAGCAACGTACCACATAGGGATATTAAAGTGGAAAGAACAAACACTCCTGAGATAAAAAGATAAAATGTTTACAGTCTTATATGGTGCCATTTTATAAAAAGATTAAGAATGAACTAATTCACTACCTTCCTTTCAGGAGAAAAATATCTTGTGAAAAATAATAAAGGATTTGAAATAAAACGGGAAAGTAAATTTTATCAAAAATGTTTTAAAGTCATGTGTTTGCAAAAAGCATCAGTTTTGAAAAATCTCTTCCACATACAGTATGTCCTGGTTTCATGTATATTAATACGATCAAGTTTTAAAAACCTGTGTCCTTAGATACATGACACTCTGTATTTGTGAAAACCCATAGAACCTTACAGCAGAAAGAGCAAACTTAATATATGTAAATTTCAAGTGAATAATTTACGAGGTCAGGAGAGCCCAAGATGGAATGTAGACTGTGAAAAAGGATCTTACAAATGTATGCGAAGACCTCTCTGAAGGAAGAGGGGAGAATAGACACTGAAAAAGTAATTTGGAAATGAGTGGCAAAAGGAACTGTACATAAACACTACTATATTTGATAAAATTATTTATGATGGAAATACAGGTTGACAATTCTGAGACCATAATACATTTTTAATAAAATTGAACAATTAAATAAATGGATAGCAGGGGCTAGGTTTCTTGCTGTTGGAGTGTGGGGGTTAACAGACAAGCAACGGGAAATTAGTATGATTGTCGGGTAATAGATTAGAGTGGAAAACATCAGTGTGAACTCATGTTTAGTTAAATATAGATATAGACAAATGCATATGGAAATATTTATAGATATGTATGTATACATATTAGTATACAGACATATATTTCTTTGCTCTACAGCTGAGAAGGCCTAGAAGCAATGACACTCAGTAGCAAAGAGCATATCAGCATCCAGATCTTGGTTTATAATATTATTCTCCATATAAAAGGAACCAGGGCTCCATGGAGAAAAGGATGATTCAAGGGTTCTGGCACGTAATATACAAGCTGAGCCTGGGGCACCTTGTAATGCCAGAAATTAAGGAAATGCTCAAAGAATCAGAATGATGGGAGTATGTTACAGGGATGCAGAAGCCAATTGGAAGAGCCCTCAATGGCCAAAGCTGGAACAATTTGAGTAACAAAATAAAGTAGTATGGAATTACAGCCCAAGTTACTAAATATATAACCATGAGTCTATATTGATATAAATCAGTGATTAATTAAATACATAAATGCAGAAGAAGAAACAAATCTCCCATGAACAAGAATTCCAAATAATTTATGTAGACACTCTACCCTCACTGTGGTTGAGCATAATTTTCAATCCTTAAGTATGGGCTTCACAAAGAATAGACAGGGGCAAAAATAGTAAATTTGTAGTGGGGAAAACTAACACCACTTTAGTCAGATCAAGGTCAACATCATCAGTGATAAGACATGTGGATAACATGTACCCTTGAAGTGATGTGATGAAAATGACATTTTACGTTTGTAGTCTTACTCCCCCAAAACCCATATAACCTCAGCCTAATCTTGATGAAAACAAACCAAAAAATTCCTATTAGTAGTCCTCAAAACTGTAAAGATTATCAAAAGCAAGGAAAGTCTGAGAAACTGTCACAGCCATTTTTGTTCCATCTAAGAGAGACTGGTTAAAATTCTCAATTGATTATTAACCATTTTCCTCATCTCAGAGATCAAGGAAGGTACTCCCCATGGCAGCTTCAAAATGAAGAAATCAGCTGTTTTCAAGACATTTGTTAGATTTAACCAAGTTTGGTTTTACCCTGAGAGGGCAACCTGCACCTGAAGGATGAGAATTGCCTCCAGCTCCTCAGCTGCCTGCCTTCATAGCCACCAAAAGAAACAACTCAACAAAAAGCTATGAAAACAAAACAAAACAAACAAGCAAACATTAAAATAAAGTAATATAATACTGAGTTAAATCTGAAAAGAATCACTTAAGGAGTTAACAATTTGAATTGTGGTCTGAATGAAAGTTGGCCATGTGACTGAGGGAGGAACCCTTAGGGAAAGAAACCACAAGTGTGAAGACCCAAAAAGGGAAGGAGTCTGGTAAGGAAAGGAAGATGGCGATCATGCCTGTAGAGGCATGAGAAAGCTGCTAGATGAGATTAGAGAAGTAGGCAGTCTGGTCAAGTGATACTTTGTAGGTCAGTGTTCATTGCTTGGATTTATCATTAGTGCAGTGGTAGTCATTTGAGGATTTTATGTGTACATAAAATCTTTCCAACAATTATAATTATCTGAGTTTTTATGATAACCATCCTAGTGAGTGGATTTGATTTGCATTTCCCTAAGTATACAGAGGGATGTGACATAATAAACTTTTTTGGCAACCTTTTTTTATTGAACTAATACAAACAAGCACTTTAAATAAATCTTGTGTATAAATTAAAAAGCACATTTGTGGATGACTATCCAAGTGTTTAAGTGTTACTTGTCCTCTAACATCAATATCGTAACTCTGAAAGCTTTTTCCTCTCTCTTTGCTTACAAAAGAAAAATAATTTTAATTGAACCATGTAAAAAATCACAGGTCATGTGTGGCCTATTGGCACCAATTGTTGGCCCTTCCCCTGCACTTCCTTTAGGCACGCTCAAAAGATTAAACAGTAGAGTGAAGTGCAAAATAATTTCCTCTAAATGACCTTTTTCTGCTCCATTTTATGACTAGATTGCTGAATGTCACCAATGGCACAAAATTCTTAGAGGGAGAAACATTTTCTCAAACTTTTTTTTTTTTGCTGTTAATAGTTTAACATATTTTTTAACCTTTCATTACACATTGCTTTCTTTTATTATACAATTTCTTATTGAGATGCAATTCACATAACATAAAATTAACCCCTTTAAAATGTACAACTCAGTGGTTTTTGGTATATTCACAAAGTGTGCAGCTAACACACTATATAATTCCAGAACATTTTCATCACCCCCAAATGAAACTCTGTACCCTTTTACCTTCATCCATCAATCCTTTCATCACTTTCCCATCCAGGCCTAGAAAATGACTAATCTACTTTCTGTCTCTAAAGATTTGTCTATTCTGAACATTTCATACAAATGTAATCATACAATATGTTACCTTTTGTGTATGGCTTCTTTCACTTAGCATAATGTTTTCTAGCTTTATCCATATTGTGGCATGAACCAGTACATCATTCCTTTTTATGACTGAATAATATTATTTTGTTTATTCATTCATCAATTGATGAACATCTGAGTTGTTTCCACTTACTGGCTATTATGAATAATGTTGCTGTATCAATTCATGTACAAGTTTTTGAGTGCACATATGTTGTTCCTTGTGTATGTACCTAGCAGTGGAATTGCTGGGTTATGTGGTAACTCTATGTTTATTGTTTAAGGAACTTCCAAAGTGTTTTCCAAGAGGCTGCACTTTTTATATTTCCACCATCAATGTATAAGGTTTCCATTCTCTCTACATTCTTGCCAACAATTCTAATTATCTGAGTCTTTGATTATAGCCATCCTAGTGAGTGGATTTGATTTGCATTTCTTTAGTGAGTAATGATATTGAGCATCTTTCTACTTTGTACACCTATCAGCCAAGATTTTTTTTATTGCTTTGTGCAGTTGTTTTTTAAATCAGATAGATAAAAATGCATTTGTACTGTCTATTATATTTCCTATTATGTTACCTTTGGGGTGTTCTTTCATTTGTTCATGAAGATTCAAATTATTGTCTATGTCCCTTCATTTTTTTTGGGGGGGGGGTTTGAGGAGGGAACAGTGTTGGGGAATTGGGGAGGGAGATCAGACAAGTTGTTGTTGTTCTTCAATCTTAGTTGTGGAGGGTGCCAGTCGCCATCTGGCTGCCTGTTGGCAGCTCGTGGCCTCTAAGCTCAAGGTGCTATGTTACAATCTTAGTTGCAGGTGGACGTAGCCATTATCCCATGTGGGAATTGAACCCAGCAGCCTTGTTGTTAAGAGTGTGCACTCTATCCACTGAGACATTAGATTTGGCAGCAGCTCAGCTCAAGGTGCCGAGTTCAGTCTTAGTTGCGGGCAAGTATAGCCCACCATCGAACAGGCAGTCTTGTTGTTAGGAGCACATGCTCTCACCAGCTGAGCTATCTCAGTGGCAGCTCAGCTCAGGTGCAGTGTCACTAGCCCATGTGGGAATTGAACTGGTGGCCCTGTTGCTCAGTGCTCACACTCTTAAGCTAACTCTTAACTAATTGGGCCACTCGGCTGGCCCTCTGTGTCCCTTCATTTCAGCCTGAAGGATTTATTTTAGTATTTCTTATAGGGCATATATTCTAGTAACAAATTTTCTTAATTTTTGTTAGTCTATTGTGTACCCCAACTATGATATACCACATCAGGCAACCACAATGTTCAACAATTGCCTGTGGTTGCTTTCAATAAATGCTCCCAAAGAAAATGCTGTTTATACTGAGCAACTGCATCCTGTGGTCTTCCTATTCATCCTGCACCTTTTCCCTGACACAGCAGATGGCAAGAAGCGCTTCAAAACCGCTATTTCAACCACTGGTTTGAAATAGCACTCAGAGAAAATGGAACAAGATGGTATGTATGGAATATCACGTTCAGGAAGCTCAAATATTAATCATGTCTCATAAAATGACTAGAGACATTTTTGATCCTTAACAAGAATGTAAAGTCCCCCAAGATATGCTGAAACCTTTGCTTACATTGAGATGAAGAAGGTGTGTCCCAGCCATCCATTAATAGTGACATTACATGTGCTTTTGAATCCCCACACTCCAACATGTATTACTATCCTCTACAACCCAGAAAAGTGCCTTCTGGGAAATGATTTGTTTTTTTCTCCAAGTTTAATTTAAAATAGAATCTTATACGCTTCCAGAAGGCACAACCTGAGGATAATTAAGAACATGTAGGAAATACTGATATTTATATGGAAGTTTGGCATCCAGAGCTCATCCAAAGCAAACCAGACATAGCTATAACAGACGACTAAATCTCTGTAGGCACATCTGCCAGGCACTGAGGAATGAAGATACTTCCAAACTGAGTTTATAACAGGTTAGCATTTTTTTCACCTTTCAAAGCATGAAAGCAGCATGTCATCTACATGATATAATGACAAGCCTGACTTACTGTCTCCGCTGTCAGTGTATTCAACAAAGCCACTTAAATCTTGCCTGCTGGTTCAGCCCGGTCTACAGCTCTAGAGGGAAAATATAGTTTTGAGGTGAGTCCAGCATAACAGCCCCACTTATGGATCCAAAGTTCTGAAATTTAGTGTCAAGTCAGAGATACTGCCTCCTAGTTTCAGCAAGTACCATGATAGTGCCATTATCCTTATGTTCAAGATTTTGCCTGAACCATTATTTATATGATACCATTATAGTATTTGAACATTCAATTTAATGAAGAAATCAAGAGTCAAACAAAGCAGAGAAAATGCAAGTTCCAGAGACAAGTTATTTTGGGGTTTTTTTGGTTTTTTTTTTTTTTTTTAGAGCGCAGTGTTACTGGCCCTCACATGTGGGATCCAAACCAGGGCGCCAGCTCCCAACCAACGTGCCACTCGGCCAGCCCGACAAGTTTTTTCTTTATCACACGTTTTCCACCTGATTTCAATGCCAGAACATGCATTATTATACTTAGAGGGCATGCTTTGGTGGATCAGATATTCATGTCAGAGAACAATAAACTAGCTGGTAGGAGGCCTATCTTCTAATTGTGGCTTATCACATATTAACTGTGTGACATTTCACTCTCCTAGACTCAGTTTTCATGTCCAGTTAATTAGGACAGTCATAAGGTCACTGTACAAATTAAATGAAAATATGTCTTTCAACTACTTAGTAACATTCCTGGTACCTATTAAGCTCAACAAATCCTTTTGAGGGAGGAAGAAAAGGAGAAAATAGTAGAGGAAGAAGAGACAGATGGAGAAAAAGAAAATAGAAGGAGGAAGAGAAATAGAACTAGTAAGAAGAGGCAAAGGAGGTTTTGGTGGTGGAATGGTGGTTTAAGGACATAGGTTTTAGGTTTTGGCCACAATGCTCATGGGACCTTAAGCAAGATAGTTCATCTCTTTGAGGCTGCCTTAGTTTTCTAATGCATAAAATCTAAAATCTGATAACTGCTGTGCATACTCATAGGACTGTTGTCAGAATTAAGTGAGATAATGGATGTGAAAGCACTTACTAAATTCAGTAGAAGCCTAAAAAATGATCAATACAAAAAGCTTTCTGCAGGGCCAGCTGAGTGGCTCAGCTAGTTAAGAGCTCGCTTGGGAGCACCAGCTCTGAGCAGCAGGGCTGCGGTTCGGATCCCACATATGAGGGCCAGTGACACTGCGCCCTCTACAGCTAAGATGGTGAACAACAGTTCGACCTGGAGCTGGGCTGCCTGAGTCACTGGCGACAGTGTAGGCTGCAGCGGGGCTGCAGTGGGCTGCTGTGAGCTACGTGAGTGGCTGGAAGCCGGTGTGAACTGCCGAGAACCGCTGTGAGCAGCTGTCCAGAGGCCAGCGACCAATCTGCCTCACCCGGGAAGAGCACAATGATCATACCAACATGGGCCAGTGAAGCGACATCCTCCACAACTAGACTGAAGAACAAAAACAGCAATTTGTCTACCTGTCTGTTCCCCTTCCCCGATTCCCCAATAAATTATCTTAAAAAAAAAAGCTTTCTGCAAAGATTTTGTTAGCCAAATATGTAATAAAGATAATTGCTGCTTGACAAAAAGCTTCTATTTAATCTCTCCCATGGCATTTATTTAGACCTGGCTTAGAGAAGAGGCCAGGTGTGATCTAACCACTCCCTAGGATTTTTTATGGGCAAAATGTAGTACTGTATTTGGAATTGACTTGTACATGAAACAGGTTGTACAGTAGAAATGGTCCCTGTTGTATTACCTATATTCATCAATGATCTCTTCCAAAACTATTTGAATTCTTTAGAGAATGATACAGTTTGGATGAGTGTATAAAACTAGATCAAATGCTCTAGAAATGAATTCAATTAAATCAAATATATCAACCTCTTTTATTTTTGTTAGTAAATTGCCTCACTTTTAGAATCCAAAGATACAGCACATGAATAAATTCAGCCAATTACCTTGAAGCATTCAATCTTGGGAGAAATATTTTTAACAAATTTTCTGGGCCATTCTATCCTTACGATGAGAGGGTGTGGTCACATGAACCCTTTCTCCCAGCCACTCCTTGGCCCTATCCCTAAACACATTTTTTTAAGCATAAAGGCAAGCTTTCCTTTTCATGCCCAAACCACCTAAATTCTAAGATTTTGTTTTCAGACTGACCTTCCTTAGAAGCTGGAACCTCATAATTCTGGCACTTAGCAGAACTGAGGCCTCAGAATTCCACCCATGCTCCCTTGGTCAGTCAATGACTCTTTGTAAGCTAGGTAGGTAGATAAGTAGGTAGATAGATAAAACAGCTTTCAGAAAGTTCTACGCAACAAGGGGAAGTCCATACAAAATCATCTTAATTGTGTAGAATCATGTTGCTATCATTTTCTTCTTGTAACAAACTAAGTAACATTGAATGTCTCATGAAAAGAAGATACTTTGCTGTATAGTAATTTCTCTTATAAAATAGTCTTGGACTTCAGGCATTTTAAAATTAGTTGATACTATAGTTATGAATTTTAACAACAGGATTAACTTGTCAATAAAGCAAGTCTTCAGTAGAGTAGAAATCAATGATGTATAGCAAAGGTAGAAACTAAAGGAGTCCTCGAAGTCCTAGTGACAGCAGAGCATTGTGTAATAAAATCGTACCTCTCTGGCTCAGCTTTCTCATCATAGGTTGCCAAATAAAATATAGAACTCCCAGAAAAATTTGAATTTTCAATAAACAAAAAAGAATGTAGTATAAGCATGTGTCAAATATTACACAGGACATATCTATGCTAATTTTTAAAAATTAGTGTTTATATGAAATTCAAATGTAATTGGGAGTTCTGTATTTTTATTTGCTAAATCTAGCAAACCATGTGGTAAAATGGTAAGTTGAGAAGTGATTGACATAGGTCACTTCTAAGGGCTCTTCCAGTTGGAAATATCCATATTTCTGTTGCAGGACTAGCCTGGCAAGCTATACGCATATGTGGAACACATATAAACATATATTTTTTGTAAGGCAGTGGTTCTCAAACTTCACTGCCTTATACCCTATGAAATTCTTTAATTTTTTTACTTTAGTATAGTTGGTATACAATCTTATATTTGTTGTATTAGTTTCAGGTTTACTATATAGTGATTTGACATTTTTATACCTTACAATGTGATCACCCCACTAATTCTAGTGATCATCTGTCACCATGTAAAGTTATCATAATATTATTGACTATATTCCTCTTCCCCCTTTCACCCATCCTCTATCCCCTTCCTTCTGGTAACCATCCCTTTGGTCTCTATTTCTATGAGATTGTTTTTTAAATTCCACATATAAGTGAAATCATACAGTATTTGTCTCTCTGCCTGACATATTTCACTTAGCATAATACCCTCTTGCCATTTGCAATGGCACCCTATGAAATTCTGATTCACCAGTTCTGGGTGACAGCAAGGAATCTGCACCTTTAACAGGCAACCCAGGTAACTCTGATGCAAGTGTTCTAGGATCATACTTTTGAAAAGCACTGAACCTTTCTCCTGCAAATGCAAAAATTATGACTACATGGATGACAGAATTTCCCCACCCATCATTCATTTATGGCCATACTAAAAATTGAACACTAGTGTTCTAACCATGCAGAGACCCACTCTGGACTACTCTGCTAACACTTCTCTGACTAACACATATTTAATGCTAAAATGGTCATGAAATTGGTTTTCATCCATTTTTTTGAAAGTGAGGAATATTTAACTTAATCATATTCGGACATGAATAAAAACATTCTAGAAAAAGTAAATTTTTTTAATATTAGACATGGCAATAATAGAATAGGGAAGAAGCAGTGTGAGGCAGTGTGCTGACAAGAGAAATCTAATTATTATAATCCTGTTCAATCTGCTATTCGGCAGCAACTCTAAAAGGTCAGAGAACACTATGTAGAACACCTGCACAAAGCTTTTCTCCAGTGAGGATTCAATATTCTGCAATAGTCCTTTTTCCCCCCAATATTTTAATACTTCTCCATTAGTATGTGCCTAAGTAAACATTTAACACCCTCACCAGAAGTTGTTACTATAAGCACAGGTAGTTCTACTTGAGTTGTTCATTAGACCAAAAATTGGTCTAATTTGTTCATTAGATCAAAGATTGACTGCTTTGTGTGTGACAGATCTAGATTTTGATTGACCTGATCATGAATGGTTTAAACCCCTGCGGGTGCAAATATCTCATAAGTATACATTGACACATTCAGAGATAGCTGGAGGAAAAAACTACCTTAATTATAAGTTTGAGTACAAAACATGTTTCTTTTTAATAAGGAATGATCACACTATAACAAATATATTTAATTATCTACTCTGAGTTAACTTTAAGAGGTCTGGAATTTCATCTTGTCAGAAAGAACTAAGATGAATCTATTACAAAATGGTGTGGCAGCATTTCTTGGGTAGTTTTTGTTTTTGCCATGAGGGAATGAAAGCAGTGGATTTAACAGTAGGAGTCTGATTCTGGAGCCACAATTCTTGGGTTTAAATCCAAATCTGCAATCTATTAGCTGTATGATCCTGGAAACATATACGAGTATAGCTTCTCTTTGCCTCAATTTCTACTTCTGTAAAATGGGGCTAGCCCCTTCTACATTAGTTGTTCTGAGGAGTGAATGAGGTGATGTAGATAATGTTCTGAAAATAGTATATGATAAGTGTATTAGTGGAGGAGCAGGGGTGGTTGTTATCATGCTTCTGGTTCATGGACTTCCTAAACATTCTCCTGGCTGGTGTCAACCCTCACCTATCATTTTGTTCAGTTTAGTCTCAGGGATCAAATAATCTCTGTTACAACATGCTGAATTCTTCAAGTACAAAGTATGTGAGATGAAAATACAATGTAGTCAGATTGCTTCCACTCATTGGTTATGTAATTAATTTCCTTGCCTTGTCAAGACATTGTGAGTGTCTTAAACATAACTAAGGAGCCCATGATCTCACAATGCTGAAGTTGGTACAGTTCTGGAAGATAGAACCATTTCCTTGCCAGTGTCACACTTAAGTCTGCAGACTTTTTTTTGGAGCCCCAAACCTTTGAGACGTTTTGTTTTGTTTTGTTTCTTGTTGTTCCTCAAAGCCAAGCCTGTGTGTTCACCTTATGTTTGCTATGTCTTCATTTCTAAGAGTCCCTAACTTTCATTGTTACCTAGTGCTAGAAAATCTGGCTTCTGTTTTTATTTAGTTCTGAATTTTAAATCCAAATATGTTCTCACACAGCCCCTTTCCGCCCCTCCATCAATTCTGATTCAAACAGTGCAATTCACACTCTGAAAGAAACACTATCAGGACTTTCTAATGGTTCTGAGTACACACACACCCTGGCAGTTTCTCTGAGAGTGTAGGGAAGTTTCCTGAGCTGTCTTATTCATAACTATGTTCCAAAGACTAATGACAATATCTGGCACAAAATAGACAATAAATATTTGCTGAATGAGTGAAATGAGTAGTTTATCTCCAACACATGTATTTTATTTTGTTCATACCCTTTCCTTTTTTGTTGCCTAACTTTGTGCTTAATTTTATTTTCTTTTTTTACTTTAATGAACTCATTACCCCCCAGTCTCTCCACTAATAGTGAATTGCCCAACATTTTATTCAATTCCACTTTTTACTTCTGAGTGTTATTATTATAGTAAAACTGTTCATGTCCAGAGGTCCTATTTCTACCCAGGATGATCACATCCACATCTCCAAAGCTTGGTTTGCTATGTCGGGTAGTAATATAGTAGAGAAACTCTCAATCAATGCACTACATTTTAATATTAGGCCAAGTCCTCCATTTCTAACCAGGCTCAAATTCATCATGACCCTTAGGTAAATGATATGTATTATAGAAGGCAACTCCATGAAAAACAATTCCCCCCTATGACTGGAGTCCATATTGCCTATTAAGCCATAATGCAAAAGAAATGCTATGAGATTAATATATAATAGTAGTCCTCCTTCATTTACAGGAGATCATATCTAAGATTCCCAGTGGATGCCTAAAACTGCAGATAGCACCAAGTCCTATTTAAACTGTGTTTTTTCCTATATACACATACCTATGATAAAGCTTAATGTATGAATTAGGCACAGTAAAAGATTAATAACAATAATTAATAATAAAATAGAATTATAACAATATACTGTAATAAACGTTATGTAAATGTGATCTCTACCTCTCTGATAATGAAGGTGGCTACTAAGTGACTAACAGGTTGGGAGCATATACAACGTTGATATACTGGACAAAGAGATGATTCACATCTCGGCAGGACAGAGCAAGATTTCATCATGTTACTCAGAATGGCATACACTTAAAACTTATTAATTCTTTTTAGAATTATATTTAATATTTTCGGACTGCAGTAACTGAAACTATGGAAAGTGAAACCTTGGATAAGGGGGACCTATTGTATTTAATAATCAGTATCTCAGGTAACTGTGGGGAATGCCAATATAATTATATAGAGGATACAAAAAGGCAAATTTAAGAAGTATTGGTTGACATTTAATAAAAAAGTAACTGGAAACTGCAGAGTAGTTAGTTAGGTGTCTCATATGACAGGATAATAGAGAGCCTCAGTTTGTGCCTTAAAGAACAAGAGCACCTAATAAATGTCATGTGGATTCAGACAAAAGATTCATCCCATCAAAAATTGAATATGCAGTCTTGTGGGAGATGACCTTCAATGAACTGGCACAGTCCCAATTTGGTCTGCCACAATACACTGCAGGGGGCTTCTGAAAAAGGGTGCTCACCTTAGATGTCAGGCATGGCATGGGGGAGCAGAGATTTCCACTGACTATCCATCAAGCAGAGTTCACTAGATTTACTTAGGCATCAAACATTTCCATGTGGGTTATGTATAATGCCAAATCTTATTTTTTTTCTTTCAAAAAGTTCTTGTTTCTTGGTGTTTTTTTTTACCATTTAGATACTTTAAAACATCTCCTGTGACTTTGATAAAGCATTACATTCCTTTCTTAGAAAGTGAAAATTGCTGTTCTCAAATTGAAATACATTTTACATCAAAGAGCTTGAATTCAGTGCAGAGGGGGAGGGGAAAGGCACTTATGTAAACCATTCTAGCAGCTGGCACTGATATTGGCAAAGCCTGTTTCTAAACATGCAACGTGATGAGATATGAGGTGGTTCTTAAATAATTCCAGAAGTTTCACACCTTTTTTGTAACTATCTGAACATTCTAATTATAGTGTATTTTACTCAGAGTGACATGAAGACTTAACTCAAACCTCCCCTTAACTTTATATAGAGAAAGGTAGACCCTGTCTATGATACTATACAACTAGATATTCAGAAAAATCTAAATAATTGACTGTCTTTTTTATTCTTCATCCGGGATGCTCAGCAACATGGAGCAAAAACTAAGGCCAGTGAGAATATTTGTAGCCTTTTCCAAAGGACAGAGAAAATTGTTCTCAAACTATTTCATGATGGAGAGAGAAAGAATGAGGTTGTGTCAGTCTAATAAAATTACAGTAGTAGGGCATTAATAGGCAGAAAGCTACCTGGATACCCAGAGCCTAGGCAAACTCTTAGAGATGCACCTAAGATCCTTTTACTATGATTTGTAATCACTGTTGGCTGCCTCTCTGTCAAGAAATATTAGTTCAATTAGAAGACCACATTTTAATAAAAAGATGATTAGAAAAATGAAAGTGGTCTTAATAATGTCTCTTTAAAAATTGCCTAAATTGGGCCAGCCAGGTGGCGCGTTGGTTAAGAGCTGTCTTGGGATGCCAGAGGGCCCCGGTTCGGATCCCACATATGAGGGCCGGTGACACTGCCCTTTACAGCTAAGATGCTGAACAACAGCTCAACCTGGAGCTAGGCTGCCATGAGTCGCCCGCAAAGGCATAGGCTGCAGCCCCTGTGGCAGTGGGTTGCCATGAACTACTGTGTGTGGCCGGCAGCAAG
>NW_017731925.1:651675-674863 GCF_001890085.2 Hipposideros armiger
GCGACTGATCTGCCTCGCCCAGGAAGAGCGCAATGATGGTGCCAACTTGGGCCAGTGAGGCAACGTCCTCCACAACTAGACTGAAGAACAAAAAAAATGACAGCAACTTGTCTGTTCCCCTTCCCCCAATTCCCCAGCTCTGTTGCCATCCCCCCAATTCCCCAATTAAAAAAAATCTTAAAAAATTGCCTAAATTCTCACTTAAGAAGCCAAATAAAAAGAAGCTGTAGCTATTTAGTAGAAAACTTTGACTTGATCATTGAAAAAAGGAAGGAAAAAAAAAACCAGACCCTGCAGCAGTGTTGATTCAGTAAGCAGTAAAGTTCTCAACCATTCAATTTCAACGCTCCCCATGACAAGCTACTGATGCTGTGCCTATGTGTAAATGACTGCATAAGGAGAGAGAGAGGGGGGAAAAGAGGGGCATGGGAGAGAGAAGCAAAAAGAGGGAAGGGAGAAGATAGGAGGGGATGTAGGAGAGAAAGACAGAGAATATTCATTCAAACAGGAGGAACTCGGTTTCAGTATGGCAGAGAAAACCAGTTTAGATAGTTTCATGAAGCTCAGGTTTCTCTGTTAAGGCTGTCTGCTTGTGGTTAATTCTAATTGATAGATATATCTGGCTCTCAAGGCCACCTTGACAGGGTTGGTATGGAGAAGGGAAGCCTGAAAGAGCCACCCTTCTCCAGATATGGGTTGGCTAGCCAGCCCTTTCCAGCAAATTATTGGCAATCTCCAGGATTCCAGTCAACTGAATCAACCATTCCCATTGAGCAGACAGGACCCCCCACCTAAGCACTAACTTGACCAATAGTTTTTTCTTTTTTTCTGGTTGTTAAGCAAGTGAATGCCATAAAATGACTGATTCCTTCATATGGACAAGATTGTCATAGCTGAGCAGGAATGAGGGAGGAAATATCTCTTCATTTGTCATATGAAAAGAATGAGATCTCATTGGCAAGCATGAAACAGAACTCTTTGCTAGGGATGTAACAGTCAGTATGGTTGAGAAAGGGTATCTGATAATAGAGAAGAAAAGAAGTAATCTGAAGAAAATGAGATTACCAGCACAGGATGTGAGTGAGAGTTCAAAGGACTTTTGGCAGAACAGAAGAAACAGCAGAAACCTGTGACAAACCACATCTGTAACAGCTTTCCGGTAGTTCTTTGTGTGAATATATTTGGGTACATAATTTCCCTGTCAAGCTAGCTATTCAAAATTCTAAACGAAGATTTTCCTGGTGTGTGAATATAGTTTCTTATTTCCTTTGTGACAAGATATATTTGACAAATGGATTAACTCCATAAGATATTTTATTTGGGCATTTTTAATTGTTTTGTTTGCTTTTTTGTTCACTTACTAACAGCATACAGATTAGAGAGCCATGAATAATTGTGACCTATTACTTAAAAATATTATCCATGTGATTTCTTCCTACTTCCATAGGTTAGTGGAAAGAAACAAACTGGTATTTTTCATGTGGTTGCTGGTTTGAGGAAATGCCTTAAATATAACTATTATGCCTCCTAGGAAAACACTTAATCCATGAGATCTTCAGTCCAGACATGCAAAAGAAACATTGAGTTAGATTATTGCTATGCCAAGCACACAAGCTTGTTGAATTTATTTCCTTTGATCTGACCATCTGAAAGTCTACCTTACTTAGAAGTCTCCAAGGTGAAGTTTCTTTTATCTCATATGACCATGACAACTCAGGTTCTCTTTATCTCTTGAAATCTTTTGCAAACAAACTTTTTGTAAGGCTTTGTGTAGAGGACAATGTCTGAAAAAGCAGAAAAAGGAAAAAGAAAAGCAGTCTGGGCCACTCTAAGATTCTTCACACTCATCTATTCAGTTATGCTTGCTCAAACAAACAAACAAGTTATACTAAATGATAAGTGCTAATGAGTTCAACCTTACACTCCCCCAACACTGCATCCAGAAAATAATAAACAGTGAAATGGTAATGAGACATAGGATGATTGATTTGCTTGTGCACAGACTGACCAACCCTCAGAAATAATAATTCATCACCAGAAAGCATGCAGGTGTAACTGAATCGATAATTAATCTATATCGATAGCTGTGCACAGACTGAGTTCTATTTTGGGGTTCGATACGCAAGACACATCACCACAAGCCGCTTGGGGTAGATAAGAGGTTTATTGTTAACAGGGAAAGAGCTAAGGGAAATAGAAAGTAAATAGTCACAAGGGAAATAGAAAAATAGTTACATCATACCATTAGGGCCCTTTTATCCAATTCAGCACCGGAATCTGAGCATCATGGGCAGTTCAGCACCGGAATCTGAGCATCATGGGCATTTCTCAGAGTAATGACACAGCGGAATCTGTTGAGGAAGAGCTGCTGCTCATCCCTGCCTCCTGGGGCTTCTTAAGGGTTTTCTAACAAAGGCGGCTTAGAGCCAAATGGTGTATGCATAAGCAGTACAGGGGACCAGTCCCGGATCTGGCCAGGAGCCGGGGCTAGCCCGTGGCACGGATTAGGACTCGTCCTTGGAGCTCAGCCCAGTCTCGAAGACCTTGGGCAAGCTCCACAGCTCGTTCCTTACATCCCTGGAGGGTAGCCAATCCTCCAGAGAGTAACTGCATACCTAAGCCATGAATCCAATCATATGACCCCAGGCAGGCCTTTTTCCTTCTAAATTCTCATACAGGAATACAGTGAAGATTTTTTTTATTTTTAAAGAGGACTAAACTAAGGAAATACCTGTCATGGATCTTTCATAGAGAAATGTGTTTTATGCTTTGGTTTAAGAACATCAGTTTATTTAAATTCAAGTGAACCGTCTCCCTTAAATATAATTGTATAATTCTTAGAAATTTAAAGTCTTAAGACTTTCCATTGGGAAAAAGCCAATATTAGTCTTTTTGAAATCATAGTAATCTTGTCTCCATCTGGGAATGTGAAATAGCTTTGAAATTGATGTGTTCAGCCATTAAACATGAATATTTGACAAAGCTTTTTTGATTTCATAGATTGTAAATCCCTGTAACACTCTGAGAAGCCATTTATAAAATTGAGCTATTGATTTTGCTAATCTATACAGTGATTACTAGAGGCAGCCTAATGAGTAGGTGCTTCAGTGTGCTTCAGAGGCACTATGCAGGGCTAGAGTCAAAAAGTTTGTTCTTTTGGGTCTGAGTAGTCTGGTTGACTTGAGTTCCTTATTAAAACAGCAATGTTCGGGCCGGCCGAGTGGCTCATTGGTTAAGAGTTGGCTTGGGATGCCAGCATTGAGCAGCAGGGCTCTGGTTCAGATCCCACATGAGGGCCAGTGATGCTGCGCCCTCTACAGCTAAGATGGTGAACAACAGCTCGACCTGGAGCTGGGCTGCCGTGAGTCACCAGTGATGGTGTAGGCTGCAGTAGGGCTGCAGTGGGCTGCCGTGTGCTACCGTGAGTGACTGGCAGCCAGCGTGAGCGGCCAGCAGCCGGCATGAGCTTCCATGAGCCACCATGAGTGGCCGTCCAATGGCTGGAGACCGACTGCCTCAGCCAGGAAAGAGTGCAATGATCACAATACCAACATGGGCCAGTGAAGCAATGTCCTCCACAACTAGACTGAAGAACAAAAGGACAGCAACTTGTCTGCTCCCCTTCCCAGATTCTCCAATGCTGTTCCACTCCCCTAATTCCCCAATAAAATCTTTAGAAAAAAGCAATGTTCTTATGCAGCAATGCACCCTAAAACATTTTTTATTTATTAATCCATTCACTCTTTTAATAAATATATTGAGTTTCTACTATGCAAAATGTGCTTTGAAAGGGTTAAAATATGAATATTATCTGATCTCTACTTTCAAGAACCTTATCACCTTAGAAGAGAAGATATATGCATACACATAGGTATAAATTAAATAGAATAGGGAAGATTAGCTGGAAAATAAGATGATGAATGAAAACCAGAATAGGTACCTGATAGGAAGACAGCGTTAGAAAGAGGCATCTCCAAAAAGGTATTAAGAGGAAACCAACAGGAGAGCAAACCAAACACATCTTAATTTTGCACATCATAATTACGTTCTCTAATTTCTCCTTCCTTGAGCCAAAATGATATGAAAAGGTAGAAAAGCAGCTAGGCTTTAATCATAACCAGATATTTCATAGGAAGGACATAGGGATAGTAAAAGGACTAACCATCAATTCAGCTGAGTAAATCATCAGCCTCGAGGGATTAAATTAAAGACACACAAAAGATCAGCTCAGGGCTAGAACTCTTATTGTAATCTGTGTTTATTTCTTAAGTCTAAAAAAGGAAAGAAAATAAACTGATATGACAAACACGTTTAATCTGCAAGAATTGTAAAGGAGACCTAGGTGCAAAAGATGAGTAGAGAATTTAGAAAATATATTGGGGTATTTAATGTTTTCCATTTCTCTCTTTGACAAGCAAGACTTTCAATACTGTGAGTGTTTGTTATTCATAGTTCTTCTTTTACAAGACTCTAATATCCATAGAATTTGGCTAAAGGAAGAAATTTAGGAACCCCTAATGACACTGACACTTCAACTCAATAACATTCAAAAGGAAACTAGTATAATGATACCAGGAGAATAATAACCATTAACATCCTTACACAGATAAATGGTTATGATGTTGATGATTCACATACTTTTAGAAAAGACTTCCTGGCAAATATTGGCTGCTAAATAAATTTATCTAGTTCAGCTATAAGATGTGCATCATTCTCAAATGTTATAATACGAGGCGTGATTAAACAATATGGTAAATATTTAAATTAAAAAATCATTACAAGGGCCAGCTGAGTGGCTCAGTTGGTTAAGAGCTCGCTCAAGAGTTTGAGCTCTGAGCAACAGCGGTTCGAGTCAGCCCGAGCTGAGCAGCCGTGAGCTGCCAACAGGTGGCGGGATGGCTCAGCTAAAAAAAGAAAAAAAAATCATTACAGGGGTGGCTGGTTAGCTCAATTGGTTAGAGTGCAGTGCTCATAACACCAAGGATGCCGGTTGGAACTCTGCATGGGCCACTAAGCTGCGCCCTCCACAACTAGATTGAAACAACTACTTGACTTGGAGCTCATGGGTCCTGGAAAAACACATTTTTTTCAATTAAAAAAATTATTACAGTAAAAGACACACTGCCATTAATCTCCCTCAAAATATCCCTACCCCCCATTTTGAATACACTTATCCCATCATTCTTGCCACTTTCTGAAGCAGTCCTGGAAGTCCTCTTTTGTGAGTGCCTTTACTTCATCTTCCATCATGACAATACTCCATGTCACACACCGCTTCTGGTATAACAATTTCTGTCAAATAAAAACATAACCACGTGTCTTCCTTATTCACCAGATCTAGCACCTTGTGACTTCTGGTTCTTTCCCAAAGTCAAAATGATTCAGGACATCGAGGCAGCCACGACAGCACTACTAAAGACACTCACGAAAGAGTACTTCCAGAACTGCTTCAGAAAGTTGCAAGAACAATGAAATAAGGGTGTTCGAAGCAAGTATTTTGAGGGAGATTAATGGCAATGTGTATTTTACCGTAATAATTTTTTAATTTAAACATTCACCATATTTTGTGATCACATCTCATATAATTCATACTTGGAAGTTTCCTAAAAACAAGTATTTCAGGTCCCTAGGTGGATTAGCTACATTGGAAAGAGCATTATAGAGTCCTTAAGCAGCAGTCTTAATATATGCATTTTATAGCCAATGTCTAGTTCCTTCTATTAGAAAAAACAGAGGTATTTGATAATAATAATAGTTGTTACTGTTATTGTTGTTATGCTTCCAGGAAACTTTTTATTTATTTCCCTTTATGAGGAATTAAAGATTTTGTCAAGGTTTTTGACCTCCTAATATGCAGTCATCAGTAATTGGTCTCAGTCACATGGACTATTATTATGGAAAGCTCTTTCATGTAAAGCAAGTTCCCAAACAGTCGTAGTAAAGCACTATGAAACTGGATTTTTAAAAAATATATTATTTGTTTTTGTTTTTAAAAATATATATTTAAAATAAACTTTAGGAGGTGGGAAGGCAACACTCCAGTAAGAAGCAGTTTTGCTGATGAGTAGAAAGCATGTATGCATATAATAGATATTATTAAGAATATAAAAAAATTGCCTGCTCCCTGCCTAGGTGTATTCTATCTAAGCCACCTCACTAAGTGCTACCTGCCCCTTCCTCATTGCATATGTGCAATTGTATAATGGGTAGTCATTTTTTTCCTTCATACACTCCCATAAAATATCTGTTATACCTTCCCAGACATGAAAATGATGTGGTTGGGTTTTACTGCTTCAATCACTGAGAGGGAGTGTTTATTACTTGATCCAGGTTGCAACCCTTATAACAATCTCAACTCCACTGCAAAATTTAAGATACAAAATCTCAGAATAAAATACTCCAGATCCAGCTAAGAAATGCCCCTCCAATATCCAACATTCCAGTGTTTACTAATGACCACACCACTCCTGCCCTTTCACACAACCCCAAAGCCCAGCATTGTATTTTGTCACAATACTAGAGATCACAGCTTTGTACTTATGGGCAGGATTTGTGGAAGCCTTCATTAAAGAGGCTGCATGTAAGCTGACTCTTAATTGAGTAGACAACAATATGAGCCAAAAGAATGGATAGTTATGTGGTGGAAATTACAATGATAGGGTTTTGTAAACACTTTCTTAGTGTTTCTGAAAAGGTAGTGGTTTTTAAATATGAAACTTTCTGAGCTTAACCTTATCTGTAATGAAAACGAATCCCCTGGGATTTGCAGTCCAGGAATCTGCATCATAAATACATCTCTCTGGTGATTACGATATACCTCAGGAGTCCATATGAGAGACTCTAATGTTAGCCTTGCAAAATCAAAGTCAAACTTTTTTTAAATTGTGGAACTGGGGGATGGGAACAGTGTTGGCGCATTGGGGAGGGGGACCAGCCAAGTTGTTGTTCTTCAATCTTAGTTGTGGAGGGCGCCAGTTGCCATCTGGCTGCCCGTTGGCAGCTTGTGGCCTCTAATATCAAGGTGCTGTGTTACAACCTTAGTTGTTGGTGGTCTTAGCTACCATCCGATGTGGGAGTCAAACCAGCAGCCTTGTTGTTAAGAGCACATGCTCTATCCACTGAGCCATCCCGGCGGCAGCTCAGCTCAAGGTGCTGAGTTCAGTCTTAGTTGTGGGCGGGTGTAGCCCACCATCGAACAGGCAGTCTTGTTGTTAGGAGCACGTGCTATCACCAGCTGAGCCATCCTGCCACCTGTTGGCAGCTCAGCGGCAGCTCAGCTTGGGCGCAGCATCACTGGCTCATGTGGGAATCGAACCGGCTGCCCTGTTGCTCAGAACTCATGCTCTTAAGCTAACTCTTAACCAACTGAGTCACTCGGCTGGCCCTCAAAGTCAAGCTTTGCATAGTCTCTGATACAATGACTCATGATTTCAGTTATGGAAGAAACATATCAATTGGCTCCCATCATTTCTAAGAAAAAGTTGCCTGGTCTAATATTTTGCCTGTTTTTTCTCAAGACATTTTTGAGAAAGACAACTTTATATGCAGTTGGGAAATAAAGGAGTTTGGAAGCGTACTGCAAAAGGAGATAAAATGAATAGTCTCAAAGTTGCATAATAGGATGGTGTAAACTTTTGAAAGATTTGTTTTGGACAGGAAATTTGGTGTAACTTAACTTAAGGCTCAGGCTTTCATTTAAGTATGAACATTTACATTGCATATTCCCAATTTGTTTTGGAAGGACCTCTGGCAAAATGGCATTAAATAGAAATTCACTATATTTACATAGAATTTCAGATAAATGAAAATTAATTGCCCTTTCAGCTAATTCATAGTGGACTCATAAAAATGCTGTTTTATTGTGTAAGGCCCTTCAGTATTCAAACTCCTCCAGTACACCATCTGTTCAGTCTTTTGGTGCATCTGCATGTTCCATCTCAGTGACAGAGAGATTAGAGAGCTGTACAGCTTTAGACAATTTATAAAAGACTGAAGTATTTGAAAACTATACTACTATTGAAAAGTCTTATGATGCTTGTTTCCTAAAATGCAGGAATTTTAGTCAATAAAATTAAGTGATATTGGTGCAGCCAATGAAGGTTTCGTTGATGTTATTTGTCTTGATTCAGAAATCAAGGATGTTATTTTTCTTCTTCAGGCATTCTAGTTGAAATTATCGATATATCTTACAGATAGTACTGTGAATCTTATCACAGTTTATCAACTGTTAATCAAAAACTCCCAAATATGGATTGATCTCATGCTTCTATTTGGGTAAAATTCCTTTCTTAATTTCACATGCCAGCAAAATTTGTTTGAATTAATTTAACCACTACATATAATAGTTCATTAGATATTCAGGAAGATTTTATAGTTTCGATTTTAAATATTCATGTCAGTATTTGGAATCTCTTTTCTTTCCTTCAGAAAACGGCGAGTATATTTTTTCAGGAATTAAAAATTCTCTCCCCTAAAGGTTTGAAATTAATCTGAATCAGAGTAAAAATCTAGATTCTTAAGAAAATGCATTCTCACAAGCTATCTTTATTAAATTAAGAATTACAAGTTGTAAAGTTCCCATGATATTTCCATATCATGACAACTACAGAATAATTTAATGACTAACTCATTAAAATATGTTTTAATATTAAATGTTCAATACTGTAGAATTGACTTACCTATATATTTACTGATTTTTCATACTAAAGCAAAGATAACATCAAGAGTGTGTCACCAATTCTTTTCATTTCTCCTTGGTGATACCAAAGGAAAGCATGCAAATATAATATTCTGGGATTTCAAAGGTGACTTGAGACATCATGCTTAACACAATACTAAAAAGTGAATTTAGAAACTTCACTGCTGCTTCTACTAATTGTTGACCTAATTTGTCAGCTAGTGAAATGAGTAGACGTCAATCTTCTTGATCAAAGTGATGAATAGAGCCTGTGTGTTTCACAGAACAACTTCTTACAGCAAGGTCAGCAAATTCTTAAGGGAAAATGTTTGATAGATGCTATTAAATGTACAAGGCCTAGATGTATTGCTTATTGATTGACATGTTCTTAAACTAAATGATTTTCACTCATGCTTGAAGGTCAAACCACTCACCCTTTGGTAAAGCACCATTGACAAGATCATTCTTGATAAAATGCAGAGCTCTTTGTCAGAAAATTAAGAGTTTTTCATAAGCTTAAAATAGGTCTGAGGGCAAAGGAGGCAGATAAAACTAAAGGGTTGTTAAGAAACTAGAGAAAGAAGCAGTTTCTATATAGAGTTGTTGTTTTCCTTCTGAACAATAAAGCAGGAAATGCTTCTCCTGGCCACTTAATGAGGGTATGATACACTCCAGCCTTCCTAATTTGCATATTCAGACATCAAGGCATTTGTACAGAGCATCACAGTACTCAAACAACCCCCCCCCATAGCTGAATGCCGATTTTCAAAGTGCCCTTGGATCACAAACAGCTAAAAAGGCATTCGTGAGCAGATGGCAACTGTTTGATGAAAAGTCTAATTGTATTTGCCTTCTTTAAGGGAGAGAGTGCCAGGACAGTCAGGCAGGTCAAAGCATGTGGGCAGGACAAACATATTGTGCGTGAAGTGAAAACTTGGAAAGCACAGTTGAACAGTTAATGAGACAACTTACCAACCCCCAGGCTGATTCTGTATATGCAAAAATGATGAAGTAAAGGCAAGAATCAAAACACTATCCCAGAAAATGCAGGTCAGTAGGCTCCTGAATACTTCACAGAACACAGGAGCATTAACACCAGACAGAAGTGTGTTCTTGAATCACAGCTGTACCATCTAAAAACTTAGGACTAGAAAAATGAATTCACCTGTCTAAGCCTTAGTCTTCTCATCTATAAAATGATGATGATAATACCCTTACCAAAGGTGGTTATGAGGATTATGTAAAATAATATTCATAAAAAATAGCAGTTAGCATAATGTTTCATTCATAGTAAGACATAAATAAATATTATCAATTTGTTTTAGCAATTATCTAAATGATGAAGGCAAAAAGTGTTTGGGGGGGCTTTATTATGTTGGGTCCCCTACAAACAGAACCTGAGACAAGGATTATTTGGAACTAAATACCAGTGGTGATTTCAGGGCGACCTCCCACCATGTTTTGGTAGAATCAACAGTGATCTTTTTCAAAAACAGATTGTGCACATCTCTTCCCAACTCTGTTCAGGGGTGTTATGTGAGTTGCTTGAAATCAGCCATGGTGGGAGTATGTATACCATAGAAATCAGCAAATGTTACAATCAGCCTCCCTTACACCATCCCCCAGCCTCAGCTAGTTATTAAATGGTTACCAATGTGGACAGAAAAGGGGCCACATATTAACCTGACAAGCTCAGGAGATTGAAAATAACCATATAAGATGGCATGTGCATTAAAAAAATTTATAACTAAGTGGACCATGGTGAGAAGTTACATTTTTAGCTTCCTTCAAAAAGTTAATCTGTGCCTTTGCAGTGGGCCTGTCTGTTGCCTTTTATGCACCTAACATAACATCTTTGGAATGTCAGTAATCCTTTTTCTTGACCAGAGCTGGAAACTGCAAGATTCCTCATAATGCTTGTCTCCTGATTACCATCTCTTTGTGCTGTAAAAAGCTAATTGTTAGCTACCCTGCACCCACCTGTGTAAAAGAAGTACCTGTCTCTCCAATTCACTTTTATCTAATCCCAGAGGTTTCCCCGCTGTGTTCTCTCCCACCCCCTAATCTGTCACCAGTGGATTTCATGTAACCTTCCTCCATTGATTCTATGTATAAAATAAGCTGCAAACGGCCATTTCGTGGAGCATTTTCTCAATCCGTTGAGATTTTGCTTCCCGGCAATGGTCGTCAGTTTGCCTCAAACAAACATTTATGTTTTCTCTTAGGCTGGATGTTTTTCGTTGACACCAGCATACCATTGTTTGTAACTAAATAAGGAAAGGATGTTTCAAAATGTGATGGCCACTTCGTATTTATAAGATGGGGTATATGCTGAATTAAGAATGGTCTCAAATGTCTAGAAACAGCAAGGTTGTTTCCAGATAGTGGCTTTTTTGTGCACAAAAATATTTTCCTTTTTACCTAATTTCATCAATGTTATCACTTCCCCCGATTTGTTTTCTTTACTCACCTTTCCCCAATCCTCGGCTGATAAATAATCTGGCTGTAGCAATGAACTGAACTACTATAATAACATGACTCTAACAATAGACTGGGAAGACTCAGCAGGACAGGAACACAGAACTAAGTCACTTAGCAACCTGAACTCACTCATAGGAACAATGGAATCATTTATACCACAGTTGACTTCTCTAAAAGAATGCTACATCCTGACTCAAATAGACAGTTGAAAATTAGTGGTACTACTTCCCAAACGAAGAAATCAAATTCACTATAAAATTTTCAATCCATGCTTAGGATCATTGCAAATCAGTCTAACTCCCTGTTTTGTGAACAACGACTATATAGGAACAACTGCAAACTGGATCAGACTGAGAATGCAGCAAAAATCTCTCCCCAGGATTCCATTCAGTGTTGAGACACAATAATTTAGAGTAAGAAGTTCTGTCTCCCAAATACTGGATCATCATCTAACCCTCTGCAAAAAAACAAAACCAAAGCAAATGAAAAAAAATATTGAAATTTATTTTCCAAATTCACATGTCTCCTTAGGGAGTTAAGAGGCATATCTATAAAAAGATCTTATTAAACCCCTGAAGATACTGCCCCACCCCGACTACATGCCAGGCATTCAAAGAATAAGAAGCTGCTCAGCTTCATCAAGCAGCACATGCTATTGATGAATTGCACTGCCAGGCATCCTAAATTTAATTTTAAAAATAGTAAGAAGCAGCTTTTTCAAGTTCCCCTGAAACTCAGGGAGCAAAACATTCTGAGCCCACCAGGAATCTAACATTTGGATGGGCCCTTAGGTTTATCCATGACATTAGACAATGGCAAAATTATTACATCTTAGAATAATAAATGCTAAGTATAAAATAACAAGTATGGGGGATTATATTTTTAATAACTCATTGGTTAATATTTTTAAAGATTTTTTTTTATTGGGGAATTGGGGGGATGGGAACAGTGCTGGGGAATTGGGGAAAGGGGAATAGACAAGTTGCTGTTGTTTTGTTCTTCAATCTAGTTGTGGAGGACGTTGCTTCACTGGCCCAAGTTGGCACCATCATTGCGCTCTTCTCTGGCGAGGCAGATCAGTCGCCGGCTTCTGGACGGCCGCTCACTGCGGCTGCTGGCCGCTCACGCTGGCTGCTGGCCACACACGGTAGCCCATGGCAATCCACTGCCACAGGGACTGCAGCCTACGCCGTCGCCGGCGACTCACGGCAGCCCAGCTCCAGGTTGAGCTGTTGTTCAGCATCTTAGCTGTGGAGGGCAGTGTCACTGGCCCTCATATGTGGGATCTGAACCGGGGCCCTCTGGCATCCCAAGCGAGTTCTTAACCATCGCGCCACTCGGCCGGCCCTCATTGGTTAATATTTTAACTATACAAACATATAGGCCCATGTTTTTTTTTAAAAAAAGGTCACACAAAAAGTTACAAACTTCTTAAATTGTTCTCATGGCTGGCCCTTTCCCACTGCTTTGAATTCAATTTCAGTGTGAGCTCCTCAGACAGGCCTTCCTTTTCAAAAGTAGCCCTTTCAGTTTCTATTGCTCCTTCTATCAGTTCCCATTTTTATGCTTTCTTTGTAGTATTTATTACACATTACAATTTATGATCATTTTATTTATCTATTTAACTTATCTCATAAAACCTAAAATGCCATTGATTGCTGCAAATTCTATTATTTTATAAATTAAATTGATACAGTGCTTCTTTTTCATATGAATCTTACAATGCCTCATCTGTAATGTAAACTCCATAAAAGCAGTGATCTTTTCAGTCTTTATCACAGTTGGATTTTCAGTGACTAGCAGAAGTCCAGGCTCAATAAGTGTTCACTGAATGAATGAATCAGATCATGTTAATCATACTGCTCTGAATCCTTCCATATCACTAAACAAAGAGCAATTGTTTCCTTTTTTAAAGTTTTATACTATTCCATTGTATTTAATAACTTCTTTGTGGATAGCTATTAACAATGTTTCCAATTTTCCTGCTATTGAACAATGTTCCATGAACATCTGGTACACAAAGCTTTGGGTAATTGTTTAATATCTTTAAGATAAATTCTTAGGAGTGCAATTTTTGGGTCAAATGTATATGCATTTTTAATTTAAATATATATCACCAAATATAGTATTTTCTGGTTTTGAACACACAGCATAGAAAAGGTATTCTAGTAAGCGTTATGATTCAAGTGGCCTATTTGGAAGAACACCCTTCTCCCATATATATAAACATAATTTATATACATTATACATAATTATAAATATGTAATATATATATAATTATATGTATAAATATGTATTAAATATTATCATTTACCTATACATGGGCTCCAAGTAACAACTATTACTCTATATTTCTTAGAGACAAGCTCCAAAACATTTTAAGTTTCACCAACCTCTCTGCTTTTGAAGTGACTAGATAACTCCCACCCTCTTCAATCTATCCTGCAGAACATCATCAGGTTAATTTACTGTAAACACTCTTTTAATTATGTTAAACTCTTATTGGAAAACCTGCACTGGTGTGGGATTCTGTGCAATTTTAATTTTCTTCCTCATACTTTTCTGTGTTTTCCAAATGATCTAAAATATACATGCATTGTTTTCATAATTGAAAATGTTATAAATAAATGGAAGAAAGTAGCAGACTTTGTCGCTTGAAAACCAATAACAAACCAATATGAATATATTTATGTTTCAAACCAGAAAAGTAAAAGTTTAAACTTTATTTTTTTATTCCAGTGGCTGCACTCTGCACAAGTTTAAAATATCTTAATCTCGTGATTTGAGGTTCTCCATGATCTATTCTCAACCTAAACTCCCAAAGTTGTCATTGATCAATCACCTCTGTGAACTCTTAGTTAAAGACATTAAGCATGGTCTCTAGAACTTGCCTTCTATTGTGGCCTTTCATATTTTTTGCCTGATCACTTAAAATCTCTGCCTATTTTTCTCATTACAAACCCTAAAAATCCCTCAAGACCAAATCAAATCCTACTTCTTTGGGAAATACTTCTCCCTTTATGAACTTACTCTGAAAGCTATTTTTTTCATTATGTAACATAACACTAAGTTGACTACTATTTTATGCTGATGAATTATTAGTTTTTCATATATGTATTATCCAAACAAATAATTTTAAGAACCTAGAGCTGCACTGCTCAATAGAGTAGTCACAAATGATTTAGATTTAAATTTAAATTAATTTGTGTTAAATTAAAAAATTATTAGCTGATCACTAAGCTAACCAAACAGAGACTTCAGTGGTCACATATGACAAAGAATACAGACTCTACAGAATTAATTCAAAAATACCACTAAATAAACAAATGGCAGCAACAAACCCTGGGAAGGAAGGAGAATCTGATTTCCAGAGTTGCCATATTATATTATTTAAAAAGGCCAATTTTGGGCCAGCCGAGTAGCTTGGTTGGTTAAGAGCTTGCTCAAAAGTTTGAGCTCTAAGCAACAGCGGTTCAATTCCCAGCCCAAGCTGAGATGCCGCTGAGCTGCCAACAGGTGGCAGGATGGCTCAGCTAAAGAAAAATAATTTTAAAAATCACAAAAATTAAAAGGGCCAATTTTAATTTTTAAAAAATTAACAAAAATTTGTGAGTCATGCAGAAAAACAAAGTATTGCCCATACATAAGACATCAATCAATCAATAGATACTATCCCTTAGTAAACTCAGACATTGTACTTATCAGACAAATACTGTAAATCAGCTACTTTAAATATGATCAAAGGACTAAAAGAAATCATGTCTAAAGAATGAAAGAGCAGTATAAAAATAATGTGTTACCAAATAGGGACTATCGATAAAGAGATAGAAATTATTTTTTAAAAGCACCAAATAAGAATTCTAGCGTTGAAAAGTATATCTGAAGTGAAAAATTGACTAGATGGGCTCAACAACAGATTTGAGCAATCAGAAAAAAAAATCCAAGAACTTGAAAATAGATTTATAAGGGTTATACAATATGAAGAATAAAAAGAATAAAGAAAAATTAATTGAACTTCAGAGAACTAAAATACACATAGTGGGAATTCTAGGAGAACAGAGAAAGAAGCAGGCAGAAAGAATATTTGAAGAAAGAATGGCCAACAAAATCCCAGATTTGATGGGAAAAACATAAAACATTAATCTACATATCCAAGAAGCTCAAACTCCAAGTAGGATAAATTAAATAAAATTTTAAATTAATTTCACCAAAGTGTCCTTTGATGGATAATTGGATAAAGATGTGGCATATATACACAATGGAATATTATTCTGCCATAAAAAAGATGAAACAATGCCATTTGTGACAACATGGATGGATCTTAAGATTATTATGCTAAGCAAAATAAGTCAGAGAGAAAAAGTCAAGATTCATATGATTTCACTGATATGTGATATATAAAACTAAAGACAACAAAAGAACAAGACAAACAAATGAAGAAACAAAAACTCATAAACACAGACAATAGTTTAGTGGTTACCAGAGGGTAACGGGGGAGGGAGGTGGTAGATGAGAGTAAATGGGATCAAATACATGGTGATGGAAAGAGAACTGACTCTGGGTGGTGAACACACAATGTGATATATAGATGACGTATTACAGAATTGTTCACCTGAAACCTAAGTAACTTTACAAACAATTGTCACTGCAATAAACTTTAACAACAAAAGAAAAAAAAATTTCCAGTTATAAAAGCCACACTTCGAGTGCTGAATACCCACGTGTGGCTAATGATTATTATCATATTGGACATTGCAGATATAGGAAATTTCAATAATTGCTGAAATTTCTATTGGAGAGCACTGACCTAGAATGTGAGGCCACTATCTTACATGCTTATGTTTGCTCCTCTCTAGTTCCCAATACCTGAATCCTTTCAATTCTTTATCTAAAGCAAATCCTACTCCCCAACCCCCCAAAACACACATTTATAAGCTCAGTTCTATTCCTAAAATGAATCATAATCTTGTAAGTCAAGAGGGATTTTAGGAGCTCTAACCAGGGTCAAAAGACTCAGTCAGTATTATGTTACTCTTGCTTTTAATCCCACCGTTGTCTTATGGCTGGATTTCTAACTTGTTTTTATGACAAAGTAGCTACCTTTATTCCTTGTAGTTGTGTTGTCGAAAAGTGGGCCCTTCTTGGTGCAAAGTCCAGGTCCTTGGCAACTCGAGCAAAGAATTGAATGAGATGCCGGAGTAAAGTACTGAAAAAGTAGTTTATTCGAAGAGAGTACATTTCAAAGAATAGAAGTAGGTCCAAGCAGTAGAGAATGGCTCAAGGGCCCATTATTGGAAGAGAAATTACATTCCAAAGAGTTTTCAGTGGGCCACGCGCAAACACGAGGCTCAAAGGGCTCAAAAAGGAAGAAGCGGTCAAAAGTGCATGGCGTGCAAAAAGGGAAAAAGGGCAGACTTCCCAGCATTTGGGGTTTTTATCCTTTCTCTAGAATGGGCTGTTCCCCTCTGGGCGTGGGACCACATGATTGGCACCTGTGATTGACAAGAGGTACTGTGCAGGTGCGAGTGACTAGTCTGATCTAGTTGGGTATTTTGCACTCATTTGTTTCAAGGGTAGATAGTTACAATGAAAATAAGTTTTGGGTTGAGAGGGGAGGTCACCAGGTGGTCACATTTTGTGAAATGTGCAGGAATGCAGAGACCCAATGCCTGCCTCTAACTGCCTGCCTAGTTTTCCCCTTGAGAGACGTGATTCCCATAAAATCTCTATGGGAAGTTGAGGGACAGGAGGTCTTTTCTTCTGTATCTGCTTCCTGCTGGGCAGGGGCATAGAGCTGTCCCTTGCTATTGGGGGATTCACAGAACTCCCACCCTAGCTGATCTCAAATGAGAGGGAGGAGTCTCGAGATCTGCCTGGAAGACCATGTTGGCTTCTTTGGTTGTGACTGACAATCTTGTTGGGGTATCCTCTGTATCCCCAAAGTCCCTGAATGAGGACAAATAGATTTTAATTAATAAATCTGTTAGCTTTTATGAAGCCTGTGGCCATTCAGCCTGTCACTCAGATGGCATCAATTGTCTGGGCCCAGAATGGGTTTGGCATTTAGCTTACTGACCTGGGGGATATTAGGAAGTCACAGGCTTTCAAGTAGTTATCTGAAGCAGGAGTAGGAGACTCCTATTGTTTAGGATTCAGAAACTGACTTACAAAGCAATCAAGAAGCAGGGAGATAGGAGAATTCTAAGATTCAGGCTAGGAGCAATCTTTAGCCTAGGATTCACAGACTGATGAGAAGAGTAATCAAAGCCAAGGGCTAAGAAACTAAGAAACTAGGGAAGAAACTTAATGTCTCTATACTTAACATTTCTATAGGAAAGAAAACTTAACAGTCTTTGGGCGGGGGCACTCTCTTGGCTGGTAACAGTTGGATTCTTATTTGTATTTTTGCCCTGTGCCCGTGTACAGTTTCTTGTCTTATAATCAGTCTAGGACCATAGTTCTAAGATGGAAGTCCTGCTTTGCCTTAGTCAATTTCTTTCCCAGGGACTAAAGACCTTCAAAACCAAAGCACAAAACTTGAGTTCCTACTAACAGCTCACCACTTTAGTAAACATTATATGAGGTAAGTCCCACTGACTGCCATACACAGTCTAGCTGCTTTAATTCTCAATAAAATTATGAATCATGAATTATATAGATTACTTCTATTTTAGACATAAGGAAATCAAAGCTCAGAGAAATTACATAACGTATCTAAAATCATATTCCAAATAAGTGACAGAACTTGAGTTTTAACCAAATTCATCTGGTTTCAGAATCCATGTGTCTTTTACTATTCTATACACTCAACATCTGGGACTAGCTCTTGATAATATTCCTATAGTCTAAGCTAGTGATAGGATCATGTAACCAGACATGGTTACATGTAGCAGAAAACCCTTATTCCAATTCTCTGTCTCAATTGTTCACTTTCTGCTGATCTAGGATTGCTTATTGCTACCTATTTCATTGCTCCCTGATGGATTCTCTGATGTTGACTATAGTAGTGAACCACTTCCCTGTGGACTCCTGATTATCATATTTTGTTTCTTTGACTGGACTTCTTTCTAGAACCTACATTTGAGTTTGGCTCACCAGGGCTTACTCCAAGGGTGACATCTAGTTCCCTCATCCTGACCTTGTCAGTTTTTTCCATCTTAGTGCCATTAAACAAATCAAGCCTGGTATAAACATGATACTGCTTGGCAGAGAGATTTCCACATAGTAAAGATAAATACATATTTAAATTGATTATGCAAATAGTAATTCTTAATATGAGGCGTTTAAAAAGGTACATGCAATAAGTGTTAATTTCTCAGTTTCAGGTATGAATGTCCCCATGTGGTATATATACTATCGGAACCGAAAAAGGAAAGATCATGAAGTAGCATAGGGTCAAGAAAAAAGGAATCCCTTGAGTCAAGCTAAGCACAACCAATAAGAAAAACAAAGAATATTTTTACTTTTATTAAAAATATTAGTGCTGGAGTGATGTCAGAAATATGGAGGCATGAGGGGTCCCCTTGATCTCTCCCCTTGAAATTACAATAAGTTGAACAGCTATAATTTAACAAAGGATTCCCTACAAAATACACAAACATGTCTAAAAGATCCACTCATTGAAACATCTGAAGTAGGGTGAACAGGGGAGAAGGGAATGGAGAAGTGCAGAGCCAGGGGTCACTGATGCAGCAGCCTGGGGTTCACTGTAGTCTCAGGAGAGGGGATGATTAGACTGCAGGTGCAGTCCTGTCCTGTCTTAGTGATCAGCATATAATATGGCTGAGCCCAGTGATCAAGGCAGAGACCTCAGGGCAAAGACCAAATACAGAAGTGCAACAACTGTGGTCTAACAGCCCTCACTGCCAGGCAGAAACAAAACCACAGAGCCTGGCCTCCTAACCCCACCCTCCCGGAACTTGCCTTCCCAACACCCTCTCAGCGTTGTCTGCAGGCCCCAGAAAAAAAACTGTAGTGGTGTCAGATTAAAAAGCAGAATACCTACAGCCCTGAGAACTGGAGAGACAGTTGTTGAGTGGCAGACGCACACTGCAGCTAATCCCAGGGACAAAACAAAGGAGATAGAGCGGCGAGGCAGCTGTGGCCTGGCAGTTGCCAAGACCTGAAAAAGAACAAAGCCACGAACACACCAGCTACATCTCCTAGCCTACCTCACCCACACCTTTCAGGGCTGATCCCACTGGGGGCACCCAAGGATGCTGAGGCAAACAGCTCTGCATCTGGTAGGAGGGGCAGCACTGAAATGTCAGGGGCTCAGAAACCCATCGCCCACACATCCTCCAGTAGGGGTGGTGCCCTGAGAGTAAAGGTGACCTGGTCATGAAGGAGATGCCCACTTCCCCAGGAAATCTTCCACAATGAGAAGAGAGAAAAGGGCAAGAGAAAACAAACTGCTCCAGTGTTACCTACTAGAAAACAAAAAAGAAAGACTTCTTCCTATCAACATGCTACAGAATACATTCCCATAGATGCCCAAGAAGAGAATTCATCAATTACCATGAATAACCAAGGTAATAAGACAGCTCAGAAAGAAAATAAAAAATCTCCAGAAAATAAACTTAAAGACATGGAAATATGGGACTTAAATGACAGAGAATTCAAGATTGCTATTCTGAAAAAAAAAAAAAAGAAACTCAATGAGATGCAAGAAAATTCAGATAGGCAGCTTAATGAACTCAGAAATAAAATAAGCAAACAATGAATATTTTCAGAGAATAAAATTCTAAAAAAAGAACCAAATAAAAATTCTGGACCTGAAGAACTCAATAAAAGAGATGAAAAATGAAATAGTGAGCTTAGGAAACAGAGCTGACTAGATGGAGGAAAGAATTAGTGACATCAGAGATATAAATCTAGAAATGATACAAATGGAAGAAGAGAGAGACTTGAGAGTTAGAAGAAATGAAAGAACTGTGCAAAAACTATCTGACTCCATCAGAAAGAGAAATATAAGAATAATGGGCATACCAGAAGGAGAAGAGAGGGAGAACGACACAGAGAGCCTATTCAAACAAATAGTCAATGAGAGCTTCCCTAACCTATAGAAAGAACTGGATCCTCAAATCCAAGAAGCAAACAAAACACCTAATTACCTCAATCCCAAAAGGCCTTCTCCAAGGCACATTGTATAGAAACTGTCAAAAATCAATGATAAAGAAAGAATTCTCAAGGCAGCCAGGGAAAAAAAGACAATAACCTACAAAGGAAAGCCCGTTAGATTATCATCAGATTTTTCAGCAGAAACCCTACAAGCCAGGAGGGAGTGGAATCAAATACTTAAACTATTGAAATAAAGTACCAGCCAATAATAATATATCCAGGAAGATTATCATTTAAATATGAAGGAGGAATAAAGACCTTTCCAGACATACAGAAGCTGAGGGAATTTTCCACAAGGCCTGCATTACAGGAAATACTGAAGGAGGTTATTCTACCTGAAGCAAAAATCAAAAGGATACAAAACTATGATTAGGATTGTTAACAGACAGATAGAAGCAGGAAATGCCAACCCCTATGCAGAATATGGCATTATACACTTAAACATAACATATACGGTAAAGGAATTAAAAACAGTAAAAAAAAAAGAAACAATTTGCTACTACAACTTGGAAATGAACTCACAGCATAAATAAATATATATATATATATATATATATATATATATATATATATATATGAAACTTTCTTTTACATAAACGTAATGGTAACCACTCAAAAAAAAATCCGGAACTGAGACATATAACATAACAAAAGAGGAAAACTTATAGAATATTACCAAACTAAAATAACAGAAAGAAATGCAAAGGCAAAGAAACAATGGAGACACTAAGCTACCAGAAAACAAAATATAAAATGGCTATTGGAAATCCTTATATATAAATAATCACCCTAAATGTAAATGGACTGAACTCACCAATAAAAAGGCACAGAGTAGCAGATTGGATCAAAAACCAAAACCTAACTATATGCTGCTTTCAAAAGACACATTTCAGCTACAAGGATAAATATAGACTCAAAGTGAAAGGGTGGAAACTATACTCCAAGCAAATGGAATCCAGAGAAAATCAGGTGTAGCTATACTTACATCTGATGAAGCAGACTTCAGGATAAAAAAGATAACATGAGACAAAGATTGACATTTCATAATGATAAAGGATATAACACTTATCCATATATAAGCTCCCAATCAGGAAGCACCAAAATATACAAAACAACTACTAACAGAACTATAGAGAGAAACTGACACAAACACAATTATACTAAGTGACCTACATATTCCATTCATAGAAAATATCACCCTTAATTGATACATTTCACCAAATGGACATAATTGACTATTACAGAACCTTTCATCCTGGAACACTAGACTATACATTCTTTTCCAGTGTACATGGAACATTTGCAAGGATAGACCATATGTTGGGACACAAAACTAGCCTCAGAAAATTTAAGAAGATTAAAATTATAGTAAACATATTCTCTGACCACATTCCTTTGAAACTGGAGATCAACTGCAAAATGAAACCTGGAAAAAGCACAAATATATGGAGATTAAACAATATGCTATTAAACAATGACTAGGAAAAAAAGAAATAAAAGGAGAGACCAAAAGGTGCATAGAAACAAATAAGAATCAAATTACATCCTACTAAAATTATTGGGAAAAGAAGTATTAAGAGAGAAATTTATATCATTACAGTACTATCTCGAAAACAAGAAAAATCCCAAATAAACAACCTAATTAGAATTTCTAATTATAATTAGAAAAATTAGAATTTTTCTAATTCTACATCTTAAAGAATTAGAAAAAGAAGAATAAATAAACCCAAAGTCAGCAGAAGGAAGCAAACAATAAAAATTAGAGCAGAATTCAATGAAATAGAGAACAAAAATATAATAGATAAAAAATAATGCAACAAAGAGGTAATTCTTTGAAAAGATTAATAAAATTGACATAACTCTGGCTAGACTCACTACGGTAAAATGAGAAAAGATACAAATAAACAAAAACATAAATGAAAAAGAAGTTACCACGGGTACCACAGAAATACAAAGGATCATCCAAGAATACTGCGAAGGACTATATGCCACCAAATTCAATAACCTAGAAGAAGTGGACAAGTACTTAGAAATATATAACATTCCTAGACTGAGTCACAAAAAAACTGGAAAATCAAAATAAACTGATCAACATTAACAAAATTGAAAGAATCTTCCAAAACCTCCCCAAAGTCAAAAGTACAGAACCGATGGCTTTGCTATTGAATTCTACCAAACATTCAAAGAGGATTTAATACCTGTCCTCCTCAAAGTCTTCCAAAAAATTGAAGAAGAGGCAATAATGCTCCCTATTGCATTTTATGAGGCCAACATTACCCTGATACTAAAACCTACTAAGGATAACACAAAAAAGAAAACTACAGACCAATATCTCTGATAAATACAGACACAAAAATACTAAACAAAAATCTAGCTAATTGAATACAACACTACATTAAAAAAGATTATACATTACTATCAAGTAAGGTTCATTCCAGGTGCACAAGAATGGTTCAACATATGCAAATTGATCAATGTGACATAACAAAATAAAAGATAAAAATCATATGATTCTATAGATAGATGCAGAGAAAGCATTTGACAAGATACAATATCCATTTATAATTAAAACATGTAATAAAATGGGTACAGAAAGAAAGCACCTCAAAATAATAAGGCCGTATATCACAAACCCTCAACTCATATCATACTTACTGGTGAAAAACTGAAAGCTTTTCCTCTAAAATCAGTAACAAGATAAGGATGTCCCCTATCACCACTGCTATTCAACATGGTATTGGAAGTCCTAGCCCAGAGGTCAGCAAACTTTTGAGACTAAAGAGCAGCCAGGGGACAGCAAACTGTGGCTCGCGAAATGTGGCTCTGAAGTAAAATTGAAAATGAAAATAAAACTATCATAGTTTCATTTATAAAAGTTTTAAAGGATATTATTCACATAATGGTGATTAT
>NW_017731925.1:678778-683989 GCF_001890085.2 Hipposideros armiger
GACTCAGGGCAGCCCAGCTCCAGGTTGAGCTGTTGTTCAGCATCTTAGCTGTAGAGGGCAGTGTCACTGGCCCTCATATGTGGGATCCGAACCGGCGCTCTCTGGCATCCCAAGCAAGTTCTTAACCACCGCGCCACACGGCCGGCCCGGTACTATTAAATTTAAAAGGTGATAATAAGCTATCATTTATTGAGTCATGAACATCTCTAATATTATGGTAAATTCTTTACATATATTATTTAATTTAGTCTCACCACATTGAAACATAGATTAGTCTGTCATTATTACGTTTGTCAAAATTAAAGTTTAACTACCTTGACCAAGGTCACAGAATAACTCCAGAATTTCTGTAAAGGAAGGGTTTAGGAGTAGAAAACAAAAGGACTTGTCTTGAAGTTTTGTTGGAGAGAAAGCCATTATCTTATTGAGGTGGCTTTAATTAGTGGTTAATAGGAATTATGGGGAGGGGAAAGCAGTGATAAAGGCATTGCCACTGCTAAGTGAGTAAATTTTGTGCTTGGATTTAACTATAGATTATCTGAATCCAAACTCAGAATTATAGCACCACTATACTCCGACTCCTACCTGTATTCCAACCAGGGACTCCAACACTCTCCTCTGGAAGGTGGGCACTGGACTCTGATCAGGGATTCATCTTTAAGGAACACATTAGTTCAGGAGGACCTTCATCTGGAGTTTGTGCTTTAATAAAGCATTGGGGATTTATTTGGTATATATGTATACATGTATGTATTTATTTATTTTGCAAAACAATTGACAATGTCTTTCAGATTTATGTTTGCATATATTTTAAGTCATTGTTTACAATAGCTTTTCTTAGCTGGTCATAGGCAGTGAGTGATCTCTGAGGAGGACTTTCTTGATTCATCCTTCAGTGTGACTTCTTATTTCCTATCCCCTAAGTACATCCAGCTGACCAATAACCTCCACAGTGCACATGATTTCTCCATCTATCAAGAGAGCTCTACAAAAGGAGAGTGAGATTACTACTAAGTTTTTTCTTTTTTTTTTCTTTCTTTTTTTTTTTTAAAGATTTTTATTGGGGAATTGGGGGATGGGAACAGTGCTGGAGAATCGGGGAAGAGGAACAGACAAGTTGCTGTCATTTTGTTCTTCAGTCTAGTTGTGGAGGACGTTGCTTCACTGGCCCAAGTTGGCACCATCATTGCGCTCTTCCTGGGCGAGGCAGATCAGTCGCCGGCTTCTGGATGGCCACTCACTGCGGCTGCTGGCCGCTCACGCTGGCTGCTGGCTACACACGGTAGCCCATGGCAACCCACTGCCACAGGGGCTGCAGCCTACGCTGTTGCCGGTGACTCACGGCAGCCCAGCTCCAGGTTGAGCTGTTGTTCAGCATCTTAGCTGTAGAGGGCAGTGTCACTGGCCCTCATATGTGGGATCCGAACCGGGGCTCTCTGGCGTCCCAAGCCAGTTCTTAACCATTGCGCCACTCGGCCGGCCCTAAGTTTTTTTCTTGATAACTGACCAAATCACCCATCAATACTGTCACCTCTCAAGGCAAGTATCAAATAAGACAAACTACTAGAATTTCAAAAAAGTTTCTAAGGAAGAAAGATACTTTAATTCCCTAGCTATAGTGATCATCTGTAAGTGATTTTTGTCTCTCATTTTGCAGGACATGGTGTTCTGTGAGAAGTGCAAATGTCCTTAGTGAACACATTATTGCACAAGGTCTTCCCATTAACTGACTGCTGAACAAGTGACGATATGACTCCTGTGGGTTTTGAACCTGCTGATTTCAGCCTGCCTTTGTGCTATAGTACTCAACCTAAAAAAAGGCACATGATGACTCAGGTCATATATTTTTATTTTTATATTCATTGCTTATACAAACATAAAAAGCACATGTGCAAACTCATGCCTCCTGCTTGTTTACCACTGTTAGAAAGTCCAATCCATATATACAAGGAGGTGATAATGTTTAATAAGGAGTCACAGAGAGTTCAAAGTTAGATTGACACCAATCAGGGTTCTAAGAAATAATTCAATATCCCTTCCTGAAATGACTGTGGCCCTCAGTGATTCACAAAAAGAGAAAGCCGTAGTTCCCCTTCAGCAGCTATTTCTGTTTGGTGGAAGCTAGATGGCCACAAATCTGCTGTGGAAGAGTGCTTCCACTGAGATAGAAGGGTTTGTACTTCCTTCTGGTATCTGCTGTGTGATATTCACTCTCAGAATGAATGTTTAGCCTTTCAGATCATAAATGGTCCAACTGAAGAAAGTCTGAGTCATTTGTTGAAGGGTACCATTATGATCTGAGAGAGCTAGTCATTCTCAAGCAGGGATGTCCAGATCCAAAGGAAGATTATGTAACCTGAATGACAAGTACAAAATAACAGGACTTCCAAGCAACAGAAAACTGAGCAGCCCCTCTATTTCCCCCATGCTTGACACTACTTCTGGCCTCTTTCCTATTTGAAGAGGACCTGCATTAGACTGGGAAAGCAAGGTTTTTTACACCATAATGTTGCATGTGCTTCCCTCTGTTTCTCAAAGCTGAGTTTAGTTTTCTGGGTGCTTCCATTAGGCCAAGGTATGTCCCAGATCCTGACTAAGACAGTGTATCTATAATCTCAAATGTAAGTCAATGGGGCTTAGAAGTAAGCTATCAACCGCAGCTGAATTCCAGACACAAGTTAGGGGCCCCTAAATTCTTTTTCAGTTCTACATGGCTGTCAGATGTGCCCATGATTTTGTGCCTAAAGACATCTAGGTGCCTGGCTTGCCCCCAGATAGTAGCTTTCTCTTCCCACTGCCATCCCAGCACTGAGTCCATAGTTTTTGCTTTGGTACTAAAAGGTTAAGAGCTTGGGGTCTAGAATACTTCACGGTTTATATCACAATTTTATCACTGACTTGCTATGAGAGTTTGTACAAATAACTCAATTTCTTTGAACTTCAATTTTCAAAACTGTAAAATTTAGATAATAATCATACATGCTTCCTAGAATCACTGGGAAGATTAAATAAGATGATGCGTTTAATGCATTTAACAGTTTCTTAACAAGTACATGCTAAATGTTACCTATTTTTACTATTATCCTTAATCACTCAACTAACCTGCTTGGTGCCCCGATCTCCTTATAGCTCAGAAGCTTTCCCAGAGCTGTACAACTAGCACAGTGGCCATGTGGGGTGTTGTGAGGAAGAAGAGAAATAATGCTCTGCCTCTCCCTTCTCAGTTACAGTCTCTCCTTATGCACATATCTCCCAGATGATTCCCATCACCCACCTACCTATCTACTATACATCCTACTTAGTTTTTCATCGACTGGATTCTTTCCACCTGTTCAAAACACTGAAACCATATTTAGCCTGTACTGCGACCTGGTATGCCATGCCTTTACCCATTGGTCATACCCTCAGCTCCATCAACCCTGATTGAACACTCACAGGTGCCCTATAACAATATTCCAACTCTTTCCTCTCACTACTTGTTTAATACTGCCTCTAGTAATTCTGAGTCTTGCCAATAAATGATGGCCCTATAGCCCCTATTGGGGGTTTGCTTTTCTTGTTTGTTTTGAGTCAACCTATAGTGGGGGGGGAAGTTGAGGTCCATAGGGCTGACCTTTCACAGAGGCACCAACCTAGATACCGTATTTGCCGGCGTATAAGACGATTTTTTGGCCCTGAAAAATATGCCTCCAAGTGGGGGGTCGTCTTATACGCCAGGTACACTTCAGANATATATATATATATATATATATATATATATATATATAATCAGAGGTACAAATAATGTATACAAGTGGACACTTGTATACATTTTATGGCACACACCCCCAGTATATTCAATTATAGTTGACATTCAATATTATTGTACATCAGCTTCAGGTGTCCAGTGCAGTGGTCAGGCACCCACACAATCTATGTAGTGATCCCCCGATAAGTCCAGTAACCATCTGGCACCCTACATAATCTTTGCAACATTATCAATTATATTCTTATATTGTATTTAATATCCTGTGACTATTTTGTGACTACCAATTTGTACTTTCTAATCCCTTCACCTTCTCCCCCACCCCCACCCTCTCCCATCTAGCAATGATCAGTTTTTTCTCTGTATCTCTGAGTCTATTTCTGTTTTGCTGCTAGTTTATTCTGTTCTTTAGATTCCATATATATGTGAGATCATATGGTGGTTGTCTTTCTCAGTCTGACTATTTCATTTTGCATAATATCCTCTATGTCTATTTATGTTGTTGCAAATGGTAAGATTTCATTCTTTTTATGGTAGAGCAATACTCTATTGTATAAATGTGCCACAATTTCTTTATCCAATCATCTATTGATGGGCATCACGGTTGTTTCCATATCTTGGCTATTGTGAATAGTGCTGCAATAAACATAGGGGTGCATATATTTTTTCAAATTAGTGTTTTGCATTTCTTTAGATAAATATCCAGGATGAAATTGCTGGGTCATAAGGTTAGTTGTCTTTCTAATTTTTTGAGGAACCTCCATACTGTTTTCCATAGTGGCTGCACCAATTTGCAATCCCACTAACAGTGCATGAGGGTTCACTTTTCTTTACATCCTCACCAGTACTTGTTGTTTGTTGATTTATTGATGATAGCCATTCTGACAGGAGTGAAGTGGTATCTCATTGTGGCTTTTAATTTTCATTTCTCTCATGATTAGTGATGCTGAGCATCTTTTCATATGTCTATTGGCCTTCTGTATGTCCTTTTTAGAGAAATGTATCTTTATGTCCTCTGCCCATTTTTAATTAGGTTATTTATTTTTATGGTGTTCAGTTGTGAGCAGATAATTTTTGACACAGGAGCCAAAAACATACAATGGAGAAAAGAAAACTTCTTCAGTAAATGGTGCTGTGAAAACTGGAAAGCCACATCCAAAAGAATGAAACTAGACTGCTATCTGTCACCGTGTACCAAAATGAACTCAAAGTGAAACAAAGACCTGAATATAAGAACTGAAACAATAAAATTCATAGAAGAAAGCATGGGTACTAAATCCAAGTGTTCAGAGGGGATTTTATGAATTTGACCTCAAAGCAAGGGAAGTAAAAGCAAAAATAAGTGAATGGGATTTTATCCGTAAATATATATATACCCCTATGTTCAGAGCAGCATTATTCACAGTGGCCAAGACATGGAAATAACCAAAGTGTCCTTCAATAGATAAGGATAAAGAAGATCTGAT
>NW_017731925.1:684562-686091 GCF_001890085.2 Hipposideros armiger
GGCTCTGAAGTAAAATTGAAAATGAAAATAAAACTATCATAGTTTCATTTATAAAAGTTTTAAAGGATATTATTCACATAATGGTGATTATGTAAAAATATATTCATGGCTCTTGAATAATTTTTAAATTGTTGTGAGGGACAGGATTGGCTCTTCCAGGGGTCCGCAAACTTTTGAGACGGAAGGTACTCAAAGAGCCACATGTGGCTTGCGAGCCGAAGTTTGCCAACCCCTGTCCTAGCCAGAGCAGCCAGGCAAGAGAAAGAAATAAAAGATGTCCAAATGGAGAATGAAGAAGTTAAATTGTCACTTTTTGCAGATGACATAATTTTTTACATAGAAAACCCTAAAGACTCCACCCAAAACTATTAGAAACAATAAACAAATACAGTAAAGTTGTAGGATACAAAACCAATGTATAAAAATCCACTGTGCTTCTATATGGTACCAATGAAATTTCAGAAAAAGAAATTTAAAAAATAACAATTCCTTTTCAATTGCAATAACAACAAAAATTACCTAAGAATAAACTTAGCAAAGTATGTGAGGGACCTATACACTGAAAACTATAAGACATTTTTAAAAGAAATTGAAGAGGACACAAAGAAATGGGAAGATATTCTGTGCTCATGAATTGGAAAAATCAACATAGGTAAAATGGCCATATTACCCAAAGTAACATGTAAATTTAATGCAATCCCTGTGAAAATCCCAATGGCATTTTTTAAAAAAAATAGAAAAAACCCATCATATTTGTATGGAATCACAAAAGACCCCAAATAGCCAAAGCAATCTTAAGAAAAAAGACCAAGGCTGGAGATGTCACACTCCCTGACTTCAATTTATACTGCAAAGAGATCATCAAAACAGCAAGATATTGGCAGGAAAACATAAAGAGAACAATGGACTAGAATTGAGAAACCAGATATAAACCCACATGTATTTGGGTAGATAATTTTTTTAAGTTTGTTTTTTTCAAATATTCATTTTAGGTGTACAAAACAACATAATGCTTAGACATTTACAACCCTCACAAAGTGATAACCCCTTTCCCCAATCTACCCTTCTGACATCATATATAGCTGTTATAATACCACTGACTATATTCCCTATGCTGTACTTTTCATCCATATATATATATCTAAGTTTGTGAACTCATCCTAGAAAAAGTGCTACATACCTCATTGCGGAATATCATTACAATTAACTTTCAAGTACTCCCCTTGGGAAGCTATGCACCAACACCAGCACCTAGTCCATACTTCAAAGCAATTTTGGAACTCTTTCTGGAATGGACATCAGAACTGTCATCAAATTACCCTTGATGTCCTGAATGTCATCAAAATATCTTCCTTTCAATATTGCCTTTATCTTCAGGTAAAGAAAGAAGTCACTGGGGGCCAGATCAAGTGAATAGGGAGGGTATTTCAATATAGTTATTTGTTTACTGGCTAAAAACTCCCTCACAGACAGTGCCATGTGAGCTGGTGCATTGTCATGATGCAAGAGCCATGAATTGTTGGTGAAAA
>NW_017731925.1:693156-743855 GCF_001890085.2 Hipposideros armiger
GGCGAGTATATAACAAACTCTGTATTTTGAGTGGAAATGTTAGGGGGTTGTCTTATACGCCCAGTCGTCTTATACGCCGGCAAATACGGTAAATATCAGAGGCATTAAAAATACCTTGTGCTCTTTCCTTATCTTCAAAAAATATGATCCCTACCTATAGGCTGATGTTAGAAATTATGTAGTTAAAACTGTCCCTAATTTAAGAACACAATATTTGGTTCAGGCAAAAGCACATTGAAGAGCTAATATCAGTCTACCATCCATGAAATATTGTCACAGCCCCTGCTTGGTCACTCTCAATACTCCTTTTCTCTATCTGATACGCCAACCTGTAAACTCAGGTTTTCCCTACATCCTGAACCAACAGTAATAGAGTCAAGATTTATATTATCAACATTTACCAGATCCTACACTGATACCATGGAGCATAAGACAAAACGGTCTTTTTTTTCTACAGCACATACTCTTTCTCCAAGCCACCAGGCTATCGTTTCATATATATAAGAAGTTCTAAAAGTAATGTAAGTTTATAGGCATTTATTCACTGGACGAGATTTGCGAAAATAAAAGAGACAATGGAAGTTTGAGTAAGCTGATGCCTCCAAGAATGAGTCACAGAAGAACCAGGAGATAAGCATATATAATTTCATGCACATGTGCATGTTTGCAAGTGTATGCACACTCTCATATTTAAATTGATAGATTAATAGAGGTGGAATATGCAAATGAAAGGACAGGGAGATGGGTCAGGAAGAGGTGAGGTAGAACTAACAAGAGAAATTTTTAAATGATGCTTACTGAAAAATGAAGACAATGAAATCAGGAAACAGGGACCCATATAAGGGGAAACTATAATGTCACAGAACAAAGAAATTAGAGCAAGTCCAAAATTTTACAAAAATATGTCCACAGAGAAATGACGTAAAGCATCACAAGAATACATTCATGTTTTGGATACTAAGACTTGTAAAATTAAAAAGTAAATTCTTCTCAATGTTGACAAATACTATTGGCACTGCAACAGCCTAGCCCAAAATATTATCTTATTTTTAGATGGATAGGCCCATGGGGTAGTAATAAGGAGAGTTTCTTACTTAGAAAATGTATTACTCAACCAAAGATAATTATCACGGAATTCTTTCTGTAACATTTTTTGAAAATGGTCACTCACATGATGAAAAAATAAAGTAAAACAATTACAAGCAGTAAAAAGTCTTCCTGTCATATGTTTTTTTTTTTGTTTGTTTGTTTTTTTGGTCTCTACCCAATTTCCAACCCCACTTTCACACAGGTAAATGCTCTTTTGAGATTCTTGTGTAACTGTCTGGTGGTTTCGTAGGAACATACAAATATCAACCATTATTTGTATTGCTCTCCCCTTTTTATGAACTGGCGGCATATAAACACAACTAACTTTCTACATTTTGTTCCTCATTTAACTATGTATCTTGTAGATCTTCATCAGTACATCCAGAGATTTATTTATTTTTTCACAGTTACATAATAATCCATATTATGAATGTACCATTATTTACAGAGTCAGCACCCTAATGGCAGAAATTTACATGGTTTTTTGTATTACAGGCAATGTAGCAATTAGTAAACAGGCACATCTATCAACACATATTTCACTTTGCACATTGTGAGAGCATATTTACAGATTAATTTTGTAAAAGTGAATGCACTTGAATATTGAGAGATTTCACTAGACTGGACTCCATACAAATTGTGCCATTTTGCATTCCCACCAGCAATATGTGAGAGTACCTATTTCCCTTATCCCTCACTAGCCTTTGGATTTATTTCAATCTGAAAAATCATAAATGGCTTCTCAATATAACTTTAATTAGCACCTCTCTTATTATGAGTGAATAAGGTTAAATTAAATACAAAGTCCATGTGTGCTTATTTTTCTACAGACTATCTGTTCATATCTTTGTCTACTTTTCTATTAGCTTACTTTTTCTTATTCATCTGGGGATACTCTTTATATATTGGGGTAATTAATGCTTTGTGTATGAGTTGTCTCATGGCACCTGGTGTGAACTGAGCTATCCATTTCTTTCTTCAAGGCTTTTATTACCAACATTTGCTTTCATGTATATACTTGCTTAAACTACAAATGTTTAGCATTGCATTTTTAATCTACTGATTTCTAAGAGCAGCTTTGCCTCTATATCTGCTCAGGAATCATTCACATACACTCTATCTTCAGTCTCTGTAGGCTAAATATTCTTCTGTCAGTGTGGTGATGGCAGCGTATTATACACCACTTTTAATGAGGAAAGTCACTTTCTCTTAGAATATGAGCTAAAAATGGAACCATTTATTTACACAGAAACATGAGGATTATGACATTTCCTATGTGATACAACATGAAAAACCCACCCTATATGTTGTCCTCAATGAATAAAAGCAGTTGAATATTTTGTACATGACATTACAGATAGCATTGCCAGGTAAAATTCAGGATAATTTTGGGTTTTTGGTCATGATGGTGCAGTAGGTAAATGCAGTGCTCACCTCTTCTTAGGACCACATCAACTACAACTAAACCACAGAACAACCACTACTGAGAATCATGTGAAATCTAGCTGAACTGAAGCTCTACAGCTATGCACATACAGAAGAAGCCACCTTGAGACTGGTAGGAGAGAGAGGCACAAATGTGGAATGGACTGGCACCACACCCATGAGTGACCATTAAAAATTGGGAGGGATATCTCAGCTGTGGAGGTCACCCCCAGGGGAGCAAGGTATCCCAGACACATACCAGGTTCCCCAGCTGAGGGTTTCAGTGCTGGGCAAAGAATTTCTCACAACTTCTAATTGTGAAAACCAACAGAGATTGTGGCTGAGTGAGCCAAAGGACAGTGGCAGTCCTAAACGCTCGCTCCTATAAAAGGGCCCATGCACAGACTTATTGGTAATGGACTCATTCAGTCTGAGCTCTGTATGTCCCTAGCACCACTCAAAAAGTGTTAAGGATATACAGGGAGAAATTGAGTTGTCTGACTTCAGGGTGAGGGCTGGAGGGGCAGCTTTCTCCCGGATGGAGGAGCTGGTGGAAGTCATTGTTTCACTGGTGAGCCTTCCCCGGCCCTGCTTGCAGATGCAGACAGACTCCATATCTGACTCTCCATCAAACTGGCTATTACCTTTCGTCCACCCCACCCAGTGATTCCCTTTAGACCCTGTCCTACTTACACTTTGGGCACACCAGAGCTGTTTTCAGTATAAAGAGCCTGCCTTGGCTCATGTTATGGACTTTCTTAAAATCTCTCAAATATTAACAAAACCCAAACAAGTAGCATCTGGCTTCGGCATGTCCCGTACATCTGGCTGAGCAGCCTAAGTATGGCACTGGTGACAGCCAGCCATGGTTTGCAGCTTAGCTACTTGAGGCACCTCCAAGCACACTGTGGTTGATGGTCATCTCCGGATTGCTTTGTGGCTTATGCTAGGTGGCCCCAGGCATGACACAGACTGTGGTTGAACTTGGCCTGCAGCAGGTCCTTTCCCAGAGGACCCCACAGCTGGTACACCTGGTGGCCAGCTTTGGCCAAAGAGGGAGCATCACCTGGCTGCCTCCAAGGTAAACACACCCAAAGGGTACCCTGGGCAGGCACCAGAGCCCCGCTAAAGTGAACCCTGCTCTGTAGGGTCAGACCCTGTACCACAGCTCCTCTACTGTAGTCAGTCAGTTTTCACAACAAATCAGCCTGAGGGGCAATCCCTCTCATTTATGTGCAAACAGCAACCAAAGCTCAACTACAGTAGGAGGGCACATACAACCCACACAAGAGACACACCTGAAGCACCCGGCTCTGGTGACCAGGCAGACTACACAACTGGGTCTCACAGGGTACCTACTATATGAAGCCACTCTAATAAGATCAGGAGGCATAGTGGCCCAATGTAATACATAGAAATAAACACAAGGAGGCAGCTAAAATTGAAAAACATAGAAACATGTCCCAAATAAAAGGACAGAACAAAGCTCCAGAAAAATAACTAAACAAAATGAAGACAAGCAATCTACCAGACACAGAGTTCCAAACACTGGTTATAAGCATGCTCAATGGACTCAAGGATAACCTCAACAAAGAGATAGGAAACATAAAAATGGAGATAGAAAACATAAAAAAGAACCTGTCAAAAATAAAAACTACAGTAATTGAAATGAATAATGCATTAGAGGGAATTAACAGTAGATTAGATGAAGCAGAGGACTGAATCAGCAATTTAAAAGAGAAGGTAGCAGAAAACACCTAATCAGAACAGCAAAAAAAAAAAAAAGAATCCAAAAAAATAAGGACAGATTAAGGGGCCTCTGAGACAACATCAAGTGTACCAACATTCACATCATAGAGGTGCCAGAAGGAGATGAGAAAGAGCAAGGAATTGAAAAACTATCTGGAGAAATAATGACAGAAAACTTCCCTAAACTGGTGAAGAAAACAGATATATAAGCCCAGAAAGCACAGAGAATCCCAAACAAGGTGAATCCAAAGAGGCTCACACCAAGACACATCATAATTACAATGCCAAATGTTAAAGACAAAGAGAGATTTTTTTTAAAGCAATTAGAGAAAAGCAGTTAGTTACCTCAAAGGGAGCTCCCATAAGAGTGTAAGCTGATTTCTCAACAGAAACCTAGCAGGCCAGAAGGGGTTAGAAATAAATATTCAAAATGATGAAAAGCAAGGACCTACAACCAAGGTTACTCTATCCAGCAAAGCTATCGTTTAGAATTAAAGTACAGATAAACAGCTTTGTAGACAAAAAAAAAAAAAAGCTAAAGGAGTTCATCACCACCAAACCAGTATTATAAAGGATGTTAGAGAGACTTCTCTAAGACAAAAAGAAGAAAAACTGATCAAAAATATGAATAAAATGGCAATAACTACATATCTATCAACAATTACTTTAAGTGTAAATGGATTAAATGTTGCAGTCAAAAGATAGAGTGGCTGAATGTATAAGAAAAATAGATGCTTACATATACTGCCTATGAAAGACTCAATTCAGATCACAAGGTAGACACAGACTGAAGGTAAAGTGGTGGGAAAAAGATACTTCATGAAAATAGATACAAAATAAAACAAAACAAAAACATGAGGTAGCAATACTTGTACCAGACAGAATAGACTTTAAAACAAAGGTTATAACAAGAGATAAAGAAGGATCCAGTAAGCCCACTTCTGGGTATTTATTTGAAGAAACCCAAAGGGCTCCTTTGAAGAGACATGTGAATCCATCTGCTGATTGCAGCATTGTTTACAATGGACAAGATGTGGAGGCAGCCAGGGTGTCTGTTGATGAATGAATGAATAAAGAGGAGGTGGTACGTATATACAATGGAATATTGCTCAGCCATGGATGGGAATGGGTTCTTGCAATCTGAAGCTGCATGGATGGACCTAAAGGGGACTGTGCTAAGTGCAGTACGTCAAAGAAAGATGGATGCAATGTGATTTTTTTTCTGTGTGGAATCTAAAAAAACAAAATAAACAAACAAACAAAACAGAAACAAACTCATAGATACACAGAACATTTTGGTGGTTGCCAGATGGGATGGGGTTGGGGATGGGTGAAAAAGGGGAAGGAATTGAGAAGTACAAATTGGGAGTTACAAAATAGTCATGGGAATGTAAAATAAAGCATAGGAAATACAGTCAATAATATGGTAATAAATATGTATTGTGCTAGGTTGGGACTAGACTAGTTAGGAGGATCACTTTTAAATTATATAAATGTCTAACCACTATGCTTTACACCTAAAATTAATATAAAATAATATTGAATGTCAATTGTAATTGAAGAAATAAAAAAGAAGGCAAAAGGTGAAGGGGAATAACAAGTGCTAATTTCCAGGTATAAAACAAATGAGTCATGAGGATGTAATATACTGCATAGAAATACAGTCAATACTTTAGTGATAGTGTGGTGCAGTGTCAGATGGCTGCTGGACTTATGGTGATCACTTCTTTAGGTATATAAATATTGAATAACTATGGTGTATACCTGAAACTAATATAATATTGCATGTTAGCTATATTTTTATAAAAATCTTAATTTTTTAAAAAATTAAGTTTATTGGGGTAACAATTGGTAACAAAATTACATAGGTTTCAAATGTATGATTCTGTAATACATCATCTATATATCACATTGTGTATTCACCACCCAGAGTCAGTTCTTCCATCACCATATATTTGATCCCCTTTACCCTCATCTACCACCCCTCTTCCCACTTCCCCTCTGGTAACCACTCAGCTATTATCTATGTCTATTAGTTTTTGTTTCTTTGTTTGTTTGTCTTGTTCATTTGTTTCTTTCAGCTTTATATCCCACATATTTAGGAAAAACAACAATTTTTTTCTTTTCTTTTTTTTCTGTATAAGTACATCCCAAATATTACATGCAATTAACATATACTAAAACATTATCCTTTTTTATCTGAAATTCTAATTTAACCAGGCATCCTGTATTTTTCTTTTATAAATCTGACAAACCTAATTATATTTTTTATATTTTTATGAGACCAAGGTCCCATGACTGTGGTTTGCTGATTTAGAAATATGTGCCCCATTGATAATATGTGGAATTTTGAAACATAATGATGAAAACCTGCAGGATGGATAAGAACATTTTAGGATCATTAATTTCAGCCACGCATTTGATGTGTAAATAGTGTTTGCAATGTCTTCCACAAGCAGTCATCCGTCTTATAACTGGACACTTTCGGTAGCAAGAAATTGTCACTACCTAAAAGACAGCTCATTTGATGTTTGCACTGATCATTTAATAAACCATTTCTCAAATTAAACAAATTCACTTTTCTATTCATCCTAGCTTTAGTGGCCACTGAAAACAAGTGAAATACCTCTTTCATATGTCAACCCTTCAAATATCTAGACAAGGCACTCTTGAGATTATTTTTTCTCTTTAATAAATATTGTCAGTTCCTTCAACTATCTTTTTTTTTTTTTAAGATTTTTTATTGGGGAATTGGGGGGATGGGAACAGTGCTGGGGAATTGGGGAAAGGGGAACAGACAAGTTGCTGTCGTTTTGTTCTTCAATCTAGTTGTGGAGGACGTTGCTTCACTGGCCCAAGTTGGCACCATCATTGCGCTCTTCTCTGGCGAGGCAGATCAGTCGCCGGCTTCTGGACGGCCGCTCACTGTGGCTGCTGGCCGCTCACGCTGGCTGCTGGCCACACACGGTAGCCCATGGCAACCCACTGCCACAGGGACTGCAGCCCACGCCGTCGCCAGCGACTCATGGCAGCCCAGCTCCAGGTTGAGCTGTTGTTCAGCATCTTAGCTGTAGAGGGCAGTGTCACTGGCCCTCATATGTGGGATCCGAACCGGGGCCCTCTGGCATCCCAAGCGAGTTCTTAACCATCGCGCCACTCGGCCGGCCCCTCAACTATCTTTTATAAAACATGTTTTTTTTATGATTTCTATATATCAAGCACTGTGGTAGGTGAAATGCCATTGTAATGAACAGTATAAAATTCCTTACCCCTCAGGCACTGTTAGTCTAATGGGGGAAAATGGCAAACATTTACAAAGCTCTGAGAAATATGCCATAACAAAATTATGAACGCGATTCTTTAAGGACATCAAGTAAGTAGTGTCTAAATCTACTGGGAAGAGAGAGGGGAGGAGGAGTGACAGGGGGAAGGTTCACAGACAGCTTAGCATGTGATGCCTGAGCAGAATCTTAAAAGTTCCAGTGACAAGTAGACAGAGAGAAAGTAAAGGGATTTAAGAGAGACACAATAGTAGAAATAATAGGAAATGGTGAATAGCATTGAATTTACATGAGGAAAAATTAATCAAGGATGATTCCCAGGTTACAGGATAGGGTTAAAGCAGGTGGGTGCCATTATCAGAGATTAACAATAGTCATGGAAGAATCAGTTTCACTGTGTGAGCACTGGTGTGGTAGTAGATTGTGACATATGGGGTGGGAATATGACTTTAATATTCAATGTCTTGAATTTGAGATGCCAAGAGGACAACCAATTAGAGAAGTCTGGTAAGTATTTGTAAAGAAAAATGTGGATGTGAGAACAAGAGAAAGGTTCTAGCTGGAGATACAGATTTGGGAATCATTGATTTCCCAGGTGGAATTAAAACTGTTGCCTTTATGGTATAGAATGAGAAGGAAAGATTCACTTACAGGGTAGGGCTCAGAATTTAACACAATACTCCAGATGTGGTCTGTTAAGCACAAGAGACTATGTGATATGGGCCTATCATCTCATTCCATCTATAAACTGAATGTCTGTTGATGTAGTTTAGGGTCACACCAGCTTCTTTAGCAGTATTGACAGATACTAATTAGTGAAAATATTTAAATTTCTTATTCATAGTGGCTGCTGGATGTAAATATATAACCTGGAATTTATCCATGTTAAATTATATCTTGTTATATTTGACCATCACTCTAATATATTCAAATTATATCATATATTTATTCTGTCAGTTAATATATTTACTATACTTCCCAATTATGTCATACACACAGATTTTATAAGTATGCCTTTCATACAACATGCAAACCTTTAATACACTGTTGGAATAATCAGGCTGAAGAAAGATTCCCCACTGAAAATCTCTCTTCAGAATAACAGTCTATTAATCAGACCCTTTGGCAGATAATATAATATTTCCCCCAATTCTACTAATGCCTAGAAACATTTCTTTATTTTTTCCACATTTACCTCATTCCATGCCTAGTCAAATATCAGCTCAAATCTCATTGATGAAGTCCAAATTCTCTAGGTTATACCGGTATGACTTATTTTTAGTAAGACCTAATTAGGCCCTCATGATCATTGCACCTAGTGGCTGATAAACTATGTTTATAACTAATCATTCTAGAATTTGGCTCCAGATCAACGTCAGGCTCACTGTTGTCTCTTAAAATTAAGATGTTTTTGGCTTATTTCTAATTTTCCACCACCCAATTTACAATAAGGGGGATACTGTGACCTTTACTTGTATTAAACATACTCGTAAAAACCTTTTCATTGCATACATACAAGATTAAAGCTTCATTGTGACACTGCTTTTAAAAAGTAGATAGCTGTGGTAGTTTTTAGGGCAGTTAAGTGATGCAGTACCTGTCAACACCATGGAGATGTCATTCAACTGACCCTGGAGACTGAAATGCAAGTCATGTGAGGGGTTCCTAGGACCTTGCATAAGCAAATCCTATAAATAGTTCGAAAGATCAGGCCAGAGAATTTTCCAGCCATCAACAACATAGTGCACAGGACAGAATACTAGGCCCCATTCTTGCTGCACTCTGAGAGAAATTACATGTTACCTCTTTTCTTGAGAGGAAGTAATTAAGTGCAAGTACAAGGTAAAACTCAAGTGAGCAGAGAAAATCATCCTACTGTTTAGCAACCCACATCTTAATTCTTATCAGATACATAATCCTGAAATTGGGGAATATCACATAGATTGTGTACCAACCCTACCATCACTATTTTAAACATGGCAGTTACAATTAATATACTTACTGAGTAAGACATATAAGAACTCAGGGATATGGAATGAGTGACTAGAGTGAGCTTGATTAAGAAAAGCTTCTTAGAGGAGGTGACTTTATATTTTTTAATAAAAATTGTATTTGCTTAATGTGTACAACATGATGTTTTGTTATACATAGTGAAATGGTCACTATAGTCAAGCTAATTAAAATATCCATCCCTTCATATAGAGGAGTGTGTGTGCATGTGTGTGCACCTGTGTGTGTGTGTGTGTGTGTGTCTGTGTGTGTGTATAGGTATGGTGAGAGCACCTGAAACCTACTCTTAGGAAATTTTCATGATACAAAAGTAGGTGAGTTTTGAGCAGGTTTCAAAGCAAGAGTGAGATTCAAATTCAAAGAGAACACACAGTACAGGTGGGGTCATTGACCAGGTGTGAAACTCAGAGGAGGGAGGGAGAAACTGGTTGTGTCTGGAAAAGTACAAATGGCGAATAATTGAGCCCAGGTAGAGTAAACCCTGACAGTTGTTTTCTTCTTTTCTGTAATGTAAATGATTGACTTAGGCTTGATTGCCCAGGCATCCCCATCAAAGAGGCATCATCTAAAAAGTCTGCTATCTAAAATAAACACATTTCCAGCCATAGGACTAGATAAAGTGCAGGACCACCTCTCCCTGCTGAGGCTCCTCTGTTTTAGAGACCTTGATTAACTTCCATAACTGACCATTTGAGACACTTGTTTTTTTCTCTTCCCAAGCTTTAAATTCCTGCTCTTAAGTTTTAAATGTATCAATAAATAGTGAGCCTATGAAACCCTAGGCCCTCACCCTTGATTCTAATAAAAGCAGAGCCCCAGGCCCTTGTAGTCCAAGCATGTGCTCTCTCTCCCCAGTGCACTCTCTCTCCCTCTTTCCCTATTTCCCTCCCACCCAAGTATGCTGTGTTATTTCCAGTTTCTATAAGTAATAAGCCTTTTTTTTCTAAGTTTCCTAATGGTTATTGCTGAGGGAATCTTGCAATCATAATAGTAACCACAAGGTCTGATCCAGCCATAACACTGGTTATTGATAGGTCGAGATCTGAACAAAGCAATTGACATAGTGGGCAGGACTGCTTGACTGCCTTTGTAATTACACTAGGGGAATGCCCTTTACCTGCAACTTGCTTAAAAACCACCGAACTCAGCTAGAAGAAGGGTGGATTGGATAGCAAGACTGTTGTCACCACCCAAGAAGAGGCTCTGGGCTAAAGGCAATAGGAAAAGGTTTCTATAGGTGAGGAGGACAAGAGAACTTTGCCTGCAACTGTTGAGTCTCATGTCCAGACTATATGTCCTAACCCAGAAAAGTGAAATAGCCTGGCAACCAGAAATCAGTAGCACCACCAGAGGGAAAATATAACAGAGGCCTATGGTCTCTGTGTCACCACTTCACTCATTACTGTCACTCTTTGTCTGCTGATCTGATAGGATATTATGGGCCCAATCTCTGGCATGATTTTGCTAATAAAGTAATGGACAAATATAAATGTCCTGAACATCTGGTGCCAGTGTCCCCTAAGAACCAACTCCTTGATAAGTTCAAAACCCCACGGAGGCTTCTTGGGCGTTGCTCACTTCTGTGCATACCAACATGCCAAGACTCTGGTATTGTGCTCCAGAGGCCTAGGGGCTTTTACCAAAGGCCCTGTGTATATCTTGCTAGTGGAGGCAGACCCAATCCTGGAGAGGGCTCATAGGACACCTTGGAAAGGAAAGTGCCCCCTATGAAGAGGGCTCACAGTGTCATCCAGTATTTTTCAGTAACAACGTACAAGATTACTGTAAAAGGGGAAATTCAAAAAATAGGAATTGACATTAAAAGAAAAAAAAATCATACCTTAACTGAAATTCAAACCTTCCTCTCTTTTTCCATGTGAAAATAATTCTCATTGACAAAGAATATAGGAATTACTAAGAGGTGAATAATTGTGATTTCTCATCATTTATAAACTTTACCCAACAATCTCAAGAAGGAGGATTTAAACTAAATCTGGTTTGCTTGGGACTGAACCAATTTTAGCACTGAAAGTCTCATGTCTTGGGAATATTCTCAGTCATGGGAAAACTGGGATAGTTGGACACACTGGCTTTAAAATCCTTATTTATGTTTCTCACATTTGTTTAAGGTGTCAGATAAGTTGGGACATTAGCCTCCCAGAATGTCTTTACTCGCCTGTGCTTCTCTCTTCTCTATGGTCATATCACCCCTTTAATGCAGCACCCCAGGGATTATACTCATTTCTTCCTTTATGTCCTGCATTCATCATTATTGGGGCCAAACTTTTAAAAAAATTTTCCTTGCAGGAACTCAATTTTACAAAGCTAAATTAACCTTCTAGTGCATATATATATATATATATATATATAATCACATTATATTCATAATTTAAGGAACATAACTATATTAGTGCTCTTAGGGCTGCTATAACAAAGTATCATAAACCAGGTGGCATGAAAGAACAGAAATTTATTCACTCAGTTATGGAGGCAAGATTTTTTTTAAAAGATTTTATTGGGGAATTGGGGGAGGGGAACAGCGCTGGGGAATTGGGGGAAGGAGAACAGACAAGGTGCTGTCATTTTTTTCTTCAGTCTAGTTGTGGAGGACGTTGCTTCACTGGCCCACATTGGTATTATCATTGCGCTCTTCCCTGGTGAGGCAGATCCGTCGCCAGCCTCTAGATGGCCATTCACGGCAGCTCTTGGCAGCTCACACCGGTTGCCAGTCGCTCACACTGGCTGCCGGCCACACACAGTAGCTTATGGCAGCCCACTGCAGCAGGGGCTGCACAGCCTATGCCATCGTCGGCGACTCATGGCAGCCCAGCTCCAGGTGGAGCTGTTGTTCACCATCATAGCTGTAGAGGGTAGTGTCACTGGCCCCCATGTGGGATCCAAACCGGGGCCCTGCTGCTCAGAGCTGGCGACCCAAGCCAGCTCTTAACCAACATGCCACTCTGCCGGCCCAAGGCGAGAAATTTGAAATTAAGGTGTCAAAGTGGCCATACTCCCTCTGAAGTCTCTAGGGATAAATACTTTCTTGCCTCTTCTAGCTTCTGGTGGTTGCTGACAATCCTTGGTGTTATTTGGCTTATGGGCAACAGAGTTTAAATCTCTGCCTCTGTCACCACATGGCCATCTTTCTTCTGGGTTTGTCTGTGTCCAAATTTCCCTCTTCTTATAAAGGCAAAACTCATTGGATTAGGGGATACAATACTTCAGTATGACCCTATCTTAACTTAATTACATCTGCAAAGACACTACTTCTGCATAAGGTCATGTTCACAGGTTCCAAGTGAACATAAATTTTAGAGAGGACACTATTCAACACAATACAGTAACCTATAGTAATTCATACAATAATTCTAATATTATCAATAGAATGTCAAATCCTTTCTCCATTTCTTCCATTCGATAGTTCTGTATTTATTCTTAATTATACTACTTAATCATTAAGTCATGATTACATTTCTCAGCTGTCTGTTCTTTTTTATGGCAGATCCAGCCTTTGGTTTTCAGAAATTTTATTTAAGTTCTGTTATTATCAGTTGAGTATTGTACTCTCTTTGCCAATTAAGTGCTTCTATAAATTTTATACAAAATCAATTACTGCAATTTAGTACCTGGTATTCTTTTTTAGTGACCTGGCTACGTAGGCTTTTGACCAATTCTACTGAACTCTGAAGCATAAACATCTTCAATCATATGTCTCAGAAATGAAAAAAAAGGCCTTCATGGTTCTTCAGCTCTATCTACCAATCCACTTTTAAATTAACATTCTATTTCAATATGCATCACACAGTCATGAAAACATTAGATTGCCTTCTTTCCTAAGGCCAATGTCAATGAATGATTCTGTGGTCTCCCTAGTCATGTTCTTATATTGAGAATATAAGACAGTCTGTGATTTTTCTGACTTTTCCATTCATGTAATTTTATGTGTCTTTCTACCAGTACCTCTCAGTCAAATAATGCTCCAAGGTAAATCATATTGACTTGAAACATGCATCTTCATATCAGGAAGTTACTTCTACTAGTTAAATTCAATTTTGTCTTCTATAAAACAGTTTTCACAAGACATTTCAAGGTTCCTAAACCTGGCTGTTTCCATCATTTTCACTTTATTTTCAAAATACACATGGATTTCAATTTTCAGCTGGGGTCCTAACTTTTCTTTTTCTTTCCAATAATTTTTATCCTGCTTAGTTGACTTGGATAAAACATAAGTCAAAATTTGGTGATACAAAACAATGCTCAATACAAAGTGATGTATTTGGGTTGTTAAGGCACAGATCAATGTCTTATAAATTTTATCTTCAAATATTGAATAACTACCTTGATAAATAGCATTAATAGTTCAAGAGCGATGACAATAAGTTAATTGCTACTGCAACAGAAATTTGTATTGTGATGCATTTGTGTGTGCTGAATTATTAGATAGAAAATACTCTCATAACTGGAAACTTATAATTCCCACAAGTAAGACCCTGCCACCTCATCCATTCTCTACTATCCTCTAGTCTGACAATACAATACTGAAGACTTGCTTTACAGTCTGGCTTTGGTCTCGGCTTTCCAAGCCTCAGTTTTCAAATACGAAATTGTTAGTGTAAAAAAACGCTGCACTATTTTCCTTACCAAGAAAAAATATACCCAAGAATTTCATGGAACAACAGTGAAATCAGTGATATAAAAATACTCACAACTTGACAGAGTCAATGAACAAAATGCATCAGGCACTATGAATGTGTTCTGAAAGGCTATATACGTGGGCCAGGACTACATACAGTTGAAAAAAAATTACCTCCTTGCTGGAAGTCTGCATTAATTAATTGAGAGTAAAAATCCATGTGCACTGCTTCAATTCTAAACCCAGCTGAATTACTGGTATGAATTTTGAAAAGTATTTTAATTCCTCTATATTTCAGTTTCCTCATTTATAAAAATGGCACTGATTATAAAACCTAACTCACATTGTTTTGTTGTGTTTTTACACTTTATTTATTTTGATATCCAATACTATATTAACTTTAGGTGTACAGCATAGTGGTAAGACATTTATATAATTTAAGAAATGATTCCCTTACTAGTCTAGTACCCACCTGGCACTATACATAGTCATTACCATATTATTGACTATGTCTTCTATGCTTTACTTTACAACTCCATGACTGTTTTGAGACTACCATTTTCTACTTCTTAATCCCTTTGGCTTTTTCACCTTGCCCCCAAGCCCCCTCCCATCTATCACCCTGATAAACCTAGTACCCACCTGACACCATACGTAGTTATTACAGAAGTATTGACTATATTCCTTATGCTACACTGTACATCCCCACAACTACTATGTAACAACCAGTATGTACTTAACCCCTTCCCTTTTTTCACTCACCCGCAACCCCCCCATCTAGCAACCATCAAAATGTTCTCTGTATCTGAGTATGCTTCTGTTTTGTTTATCTTATTCTTTAGATTCCACATATAAACAAAATCATATTGCATCTGTCTTTCTCTGTCTGACATACTGCACTCAGCACAATACTCTTTAGGTCTATCCATGCTGCCACAGATGACAAGAGTCCATTCCCATCTGTGGCCGAGCAATATTCCATTGTATATACGTACCACCTCCTCTTTATCTATTCATCCAGCAATAGACACCCTGGCTGTCTTCACATCCTGTCCGTTGTAATCAATGCTGCAATCAGCAGATGGATCCACATGTCTCCTCAAAGTAGCCGTTTGCGTTTCTTCAATTAAATACTCAGAAGTGAGATTACTGGGTCCTTCTTTATCTCTTGTTATAGGCTTTGTTTTGAAGTCTATTTTGTCTGGTACAAGTATTACTACGTCAGGTTTTTGTTTTGTTTTGTACCAATTTTCATTAAATATCTTTTTCAATCCCTTTACTTTTAGTTTGTGTCTACCTTTTGATCTGAAGTGAGTCTCTTGTATGCAGTGTATGTAAGCGTCTTGTTTTCTTATCCATTCAGCCACCCTATCTTTTGACTGGAGCATTTTATCCACTTACATTTAAGGTAATTGTTGATAGATATGTAGTTATTGCCATTTTATCATTCATATTTTTTATCAGTTTTTTTTCTTTTTATCTTAAAAAAGTCTCTCTAGCATCCCTTGTAATGCTGGTTTGGTAGTAAGGAACTCCTTTAGCTTTTTCTTGTCTAGGAAGCTCTTTATCTGTCCTTCAATTCTCAATGATAGCTTTGCTGTGTAGAGTAATCATGGTTGTACTTACTTGCTTTTTTTCACTTTTAATATTTCCTGCCAATCCCTTCTGGCCTGCAATGTTTCTTTTGAGAAAGCAGGTGACAATCTTATGGGAACTCCCTTGTAAGTAACTAACGCATTTCTCTTGCTGCTTTTAAGAATCTCTCTTTGTCTTTAACATTTGGCACTTCAATTATGATGTGTCTTGCTGTGGGCCTCTTTGGGTTCATCTTCTTTGGGACTCCGTATGCTTCCTGGACTAGTACATCCATTTCCTTCACCAGTTTAAGGAAGATTTCTGTCATTATTTCTCCAAATATGTTTTCAATTACTTGCTCTCTCTCTCTTCTCCTTCTGGTGCCCCTATAATGCAAATGTTGGTGGCCTTGAACTTGTCCCAGAGGCTCCTTAAACTGTCCTCATTTTTTGCATTCTTTTTTCTTTTTGCTGTTCTGATTAGGTGTTTTCTGCTATATTCTCTTTAAATCACTGATTCAATCCTCTGTTTCATCTAATCTGTTGATTCTTTCTAATGTAGTCTTCATTTCAGTTATTGTAGTCTTATTTCTGACTTTATATTTTCTATCTCCATTTTTATGTTTTCTATCTCTTTGTTGAGGTTCTCCCTGAGATCATTGAGCATCCTTATAACCAGTGCTCAGAATTCTGTGTCCGGTAGATGGCTTGTCTTCATTTTGTTTAGATATTTTTCTGGAGCATTGTTCTATTCTTTTATTTGTGACATGTTTCTATGTCTCCCCATTTTGACTGCCTCCCTGTGTTTGTTTCTAGGTATTAGGTAGGGTTGCTATGCTTCCCAGTTTTAGTACATTGGCCTTATATAGTAGGTGTCCTGCAGGACCCAGTGGTGCACTCTCCCTGGTCACCAGAGCCAGGTGCTCCAGGTGTGTTTCTTGTGTGGTTTGTGCATGCCCTCCTGTTGTAGTTGAGCCTTGGTTGCTGTTTGCACATCAGTAGGAGGGATTGAACTTCAAGCTGGTTGGCTGTGAAGACTGGCTGTGACTTCAGTGGAAGAGCCGTCATGTAGGGGTTGACCCTACAGAGCAGGATTGCTTTAGCAGGCCTCTAGTGCCTGCCCAGTGTACCCTTTGGGTGTGTTTTCCTTGGAGGCAGCCAGGTGATGTTCCCCCTTGGTCCAAAGCTGGCCACCAGGTGTACCAGCTGTGGGGTCACCTGGGAGAGGACCTGCTGCAGGGCAAGTTTAGCTGTAGCCTGGAGCCATCTGAAATGAGCCATAAGGCAATCCATAGATGGCCAACACCTGCTCTGTTCTTGATGGTGCCACAAGAGGCCATTCTGCAAAATGATGGTGGCCGTAGCTAGTGCTGGGTTTAGGGCTGCTCAGCCAGTGGTATGGGACATGTTAAAACCAGATGCTACTTGTTTGGGTTTTGTGAACCTTTGAGAGATTATAGAAAAGTCCACATCATGAGCCAAAGTAAGCTGTTTATGTAGAAAAGCCACTGGAAGCAGGTTAGGAGGGCCCAAAAGTTGGGTGGGGTGGGATCTCAGTGAATAACTAGAGTGGGGCAGAGGAAATGTTATAGGCAGTTTGATGGAGACACAGATATGGTGTCTGCCTGCATTTGTATGCAGGGAAGGAGAGGACTCAGCAAATAAGCAATGGCTTCTGCCAGCTTCTCCCTGCAAGAGAAAGCTGCCTTTTGAGCTCTCACTCTGAAGGCATACAATTGATTTTCTCCCCATATGTCTCTGGTGCCTTTTGAACTGCTGCCCCAGTGCTGGAGCTCAGAGTGACTGAGTCTGTCAGTAAATCCGCATGCAGGCCCTTTAAGAGGAGGGTGTGGGACCGCAGCAGCCCTTTGGCTCACTCAGCCCCAAACTCTGCTGGTTTTAACAGCCATAAGTTATGGAGACCTCTCTCCCCAGCACTGAAACCCTGTGACTGGAAGCCTGGTATGGGACTTGGACCCCTCACTCCTATGGGGGAAGCCTCTTCAGCAGAGATATCACTCCCGATTTTTAATGGTCACACGTGGGTGTGGGATCAGCCCATTCTGTGTCTCTGTCCCTCTTACTAATCTTTAGATGGCTTCTTCTGTATGTCTGTAGTAGTAGGACTTTGGTTCAGCTAGTCTTCAGACAATTTTCATTGATGGTTTTGCTGCAGTTTAGTTGTAATTGATGTGGTCTTGAGAGGAGGTGAGCCCTACACTGCCATCTCGACTGGAATCCTCACATTGTTGTTGTTAAGGTTAAATGCTGTACTTTAGGTAAAGAAGGTGAAACAGCACCTGGCACAATGTAAGCCCTCAATAGATGTTAACCAGTCATAGTACTGGAGGTAGTATCGGTAATGGAAGTAGTTGTAGTAGTCGTAATCATGGGTAGTGATAGTTTACTATCTTTGAATTATTAACTTACATTGGCTACAAACATGAGTAAAAAAGTAAGGGGTACTATCTAGCAATGCTATGTCAATGATTAGGATAATTTCCTTAACCCAAGCACCTTTCTAAGAGGACAATCTTCAAAACCCATAATGTCAACATAATAAAGGCCATATGTGATAAGCCCACAGCAAACATTGTACTCAATGGGAAAAGACTCAAACCTTTCCCCTTAAGATCAGGAACAAGACAAGGCTGCCAACTTTCACAACTTCTATTCACCATAGTTATGGAAGTTCTAGCCACAGCAATCAGATAAGACAATGAAATAAAAGGAATCCAAATTGGAAAGGAGGAAGTAAAATTGTCATTATATGCAGATAACATGATACTATATAGAGACTCCACCAAAAAAACTATGCAAACAAATAAATGAATTTAGCAAAGTAGCAGGATACAAAATTAATATTCAGAAATCAGTTGCATTTGTGTACACCAATAATAAACTATCAGAAGAAATCAAGAAATCAATCCCATTTACAGTTGCTTCAAAAACAATAAAACACCAATGAGTAAATTTAAGCAAAAAAGTAAAAGACCTGTACTCAGAAAATTATGACACTGAAGAAAGAAATCAAAGAAGATACAAATAAATGGAAATACATACCATGTTCATGGATAGAAATAATTAATATAGTTAAAATGTCAGTACTACCTAAGGCAATATATAGATTCAATGCAATTCCTATAAAAATACCAATGACATTTCCCTCAGAAATAGAACATATAATTCTAAAATTTATACAGAACCAAAAAAGATCCTGAATAGCCACAGCAATCTTGAGAGATAAGAGCAAAGTGGGAGGTATCATGCTACCCAACATCAAATCATAGTACAAGGTTATAGTAATCAAAACTGTATGGGACTGGCATAAAAACAGACACACAGATCAATGGAACAGAATAGAGAGCCCAGAAATAAATCAATCCATATATGATCGTTTAATCTATGACAATGGAAGCAAGAATTTACATTGGAGTAAAGATAGTCTATTTGATAAATGGTGCTGGAAAAATTGGACTGACACGTGCAAAAAAATGAAGCTGGACCACCTACTTACACCATATACAAGAACAAATTCAAAATAGATTAAAGACTTAAACATAAGACCTTAAACCATAAAACTCCTAAGAAAATATAGGGAGTAAATTTGCAGACATTACCCTCAGTAATATTTTTACTGATATATCCCCTTGAGAAAAGGAAATAAAAGAAAAAAATAAACATATGGGATTACATGAAACTTAAAAGTTTTTTCAAAGCAAAGGAAATCATCAATAAAACAAAAAGGCAGCCTACTGAATGGGAGAAGATATTTGCCAATGATATATCTGATAAAGGGTTAATATCCAAAATTTATAAGACACTCATGCAACTCAACACCAAAAAAACAAACAACTTAATTTTAAAATGGGCAGAGGATATGAAGAGGCATTTCTCTAAAGAGGACGTACAGATGGCCAACAGGCATATGAAAAAATGCTCAACCTCATTAATCATTAGAGAAATGCAAATAAAACCCACAATGAGATACCACCTCACTCTGGTCAGAATGGTTATCATCAATAAATCAAGGAACAACAAGTGCTGGCAAGGCTGTGGAGAAAAGGGAACCCTGGTGCACTGTTGGTGGGATTGCAGATTGGTGCAGTCATTATGAAAATCAGTTTGGAGGTATCTCAAAAAACTGAAAATGGAACTACCTTATGACTCAGCAATTCCACTCTTAGGTATGTATCAAGAGAAACCCAAGATGCTAATTTGAAAATATATATGCACTCCTATGTTCATTGCAGCATTATTTACAATAGCCAAGACTTGGAAACAACCGAAATGCCCATCAGTAGATGACTGGATTAAGAAACTGTGGTACATTTATAAAATGGAGTATTACTCAGCTATAAAGAGGAATGAAATCTTACCATTTGCAATGATATGGATGGACATAGAGAACATTATGCTAAGTGAAATAAGTCAGTTGGAGAAAGACAAATATCATATGATCTCACTTATATGTGGAATCTAAAGAACTGAATAAATGAGCAAAGTAAAGAGAAATAGTCTTAGAGATATACAGGAAAAACTGATGGCTGCTAGATGGGATGGGGTGGGGATGAGGGAGAAGGGGAAAGGATTAGACAGTATAAGTTGGTAACTACAATATTGCCACAGGGATATGAAAGACAGTTCGAGGAATATAATCAATAATGTTGTAAATATTTTGTAGGGTGTCAGATGGGCACATGACTTGGTAGGGAGACCATTTCATGGATGGTGTAGAGGCCTGACCACTGCACTGTACACCTGAAGCTGATGTTGAATAATATAGTATGTCAACTATATATATATATATATATATATATATATATATATATATATATATATATATATATTCACAGGATGTGGAGTATAGTGTGAGGAGTGGTGTCAATGGAATTGTAATAGATATGTATGATATCGGGGAGCTGGGGTGGTGTATTGCGGCAGGGGGTTGTCAGTTTGTACGGGGTGAAAAGTACAACTATTGCATTGTTTTGTACACCTGAAACTAATAAAAATGATACAAAAGAAACAAACAAACAAAAACCCATGATGAAGACTCAAAAGCAGTTAACCTCAAGGGTTATTTCTAACCTTTCTTAGATAAATGGGAGAGACTAGAGAGAAACTAGGTGCATGTCATCGGAAAACCTTAGGACTCTACTTGATCGTTTTATGGTTGTTTATTGTTTTTTTCAGGTGCATTTATACAGAAAAATGAAATCTCACCTCTTGCAGAGAGATCAAGAGTGCCAGCAGCCAGGAATGTTGTCTGGTGGCAATGACAAAAAAAGGGAGGAAGAAAAAGAATAAAGCCTCAGAGGGTCCTACAGATAATGGTGGGTCTGTATTTATCCTAAATTTTTGCCCAAAAAGAGAGCATCAAAATGCTTTCAGGAGAAGGCACTGAGTAGCTTAATAAACTAAACAGCAGGAGAGATGTTAGGCAGAAGGTAGAGTTGAATAAACAGTCTTTGAGGTTTTTTGGAGTGAGACAAGCCAGGTACAGCCTTCACTGGAATGAAGGATCAGATTGAGCTTGTAACTGAGAAGGAATTAACCCCATAAGGTTGGGACTCCCCCAAATACAAGTGGACAGGATATTCTATTGTGATTTTCCTTGGGATATTTTCCTAGTCTATGTTAATTACAGTAAAGAGCTCTGCAAAATATATCACTATTATTCTTACACTGATTAGAATTGGAGACAATCAATCACTTACTCTGCATTCCAAGGTTCTAGACTGGCCTTTTTTATAGGCAGAGTATACAGCTAAACTATTTCATGGTTCTCAGACCTTAGTGCAGTAGAATCTACCTGGAAAGCTTTTTGAGAATATATAACCCTGGGTCCTACTCTGCAGAGGTTCTGTTACAGCAGTAAGTTTGGGGTGACAAGGGTCTTAGGAATCTGTATTTTTAACCAGTTCCCTAGGCAAGTCTAATAAAAGTGATCCATAGACCACATTTTGAATGATATTGACATATCTATGATCTCTGGGGTGTCTTGAAATTCCCTAGCTGTCCCCAAAAGTTTAAACAATCCTAAAATAACAATATCTGAAATTTTACCATTGGAGCAGTGATATTTTTCCTCTGTGACAGGACACTTCCTTTGGGGAATTTTTCAGAATTTTCTAGGGTTTTTTTTCAAATTGCCTCTCTCTTTGTCTCATTCCCCTTTATTGAAGATCACTGACAATAATTGAAGCACTGTTACTTGTGAGTGTATGCTGTATCCTAAGTTGTGCTGGAGGGGGAAAATGTTACAGTACTAATATGTACAATTTTGACTACTCACTGTTTGCCAAGCCCTATGATTATCACTTAATATCACATGCTGTAGAACCTATCATTCCTCATATTTGACAGATAAGGAAACTGAGGATTTAAGAGGTTAAGGACTTATGCAAGGTACACACTTGTGACATAGCAGAGATTATAAAATATGTCTATGATACGAAATTCTATGTTTTTATCCACACTGAAAGAGTGCTTTGGAGATATATTCCAGTGGGATAAGCAATGCCTCTCCAAAATGCTCATATAAAGGGCAATGAACCCTGAGAAGATTAGCACAATGTATCACTGACACCTCAGCGACCCAGGATAGCAATTGAGTTGGCCCTGCCAGGTTATTATCTTTTGTAAATAGTCAGTTTTTTCTGCTTCTCTGGGCAGGGTGAACAAGTGAAGGGCAAAACTTGATAGGGAGGAAATAAATGTGCTAATTCAACTTGTCTATTTACATCGAAACTAACTTTTCAACTTCAAAGCAATGAATGTGTGTGCTTGAGAATTTATCAGAAACCCTCTAATATCTTGAATAGCTGTGAGAAAAGCAAAATACAAGTTTTGGCAAAAATCCCTTTCTGAGCCTTGCTGGAAGAATAGATAGGAGCCTGAAGATGCCACCTGCAGTGACTTGCATGGAAGATGACTAACAACAGAAATCTTTGGGGCAACCACTAAATGACAGAGGCTTCTAAGATTCCCAGCTGTATGGCACACATGTCGCTCTACACTATGTTCAAGAGGTATTTCAATAAAAATTTATTTAAATCAAATGAGGTTGTCCTCATCAATGAGTATTCTCCCATTGAAGGATAATCAGAAAACCTGTTTGGTCTCAGTCTTCATTATAGCACTAATTCTAGAATATGCATTGTACTTCCTTGCCAAAGATGATACAATAAATATAACAATATTTCTCTTCTGAGTAAGGATATTATAGGCTACCCATGTAATCATCATAAACACTAATGATCACTGTTTGTAAAAGTTCACCTGAAAAGGTGCCCAATCAATGAACATACCGGGATGGTGCCAGGGAATGCCATCTAGTTTCCCAGACAGGTCCTCACCAAGATGCATTACTCTCAAAATTCATCACAGTCCAAAGTTAATTCTCACACTGCCAGACATAAAAATATGATTTTACTAAATTGCAAGTATTAGAAGAACAACTCTGAAAGTTGGCTATTGAGCTAACACCATACATATTGATTTATATAATCAAAACATCAAAGTATTGTTAATGAAAGGTACCATGTGCCACCCCAAAACATGCCTTTGGCGTAAGGATTATTTTAAGCTGATTATTTTGAGAAATAATAGATACAGGGAAAGTTCTGTAAACAGAGTAGAAGTTACCCTTTTATATGGGGAATTTACATTTTTAAAGGAATTCTCCATTGTAAGGGTGTCTCCCTCTCTATAAGGAAGAGAAGGATGACTCAATCATGAGAAGAAAAATCAGTGCACTAAATCTGAGTAACAAATCTTATCTTCATTTACAATGCTTTTTCTGATCCTCTCCCCTCCCCATACACACTTCTTCACCCCATACACACACACCTTTCTTCTTTTGCCTTTAGCTGAAGATGGTATTTAAGCCAAAGTTCTAAGCAACCTCTTCTGAGTTACTCAGTTTCCCTGGGTATCTTCCATGTGTACATGAGGTATACATGTTAATAAAATTGTGCTTGTTCTCGTGTTAATATGCCTTATTACAGGGGTCTATGCCAAAAATTCAGAAGGGTAGAGGGAACTTTTTTCTCCCTTACATTATATAAAAATAAAATTGCCTAAAGACCAGAATTTTTGCATCAACAAAGCCATTACTATCAAATCATGACTAACTAGATGTGTGCCTTTAGGAATATCATATACCCCCAATAAAATCTCCATTTTCTCATATTTAAAGTGGGTAGAAAAAAGGTAACTCCCTCTCACAAGTTTCCTTAGAGGAACAAAAAAGATAATGCATGTGAAGCTCTGAACAAAGTGCCTTGTACATAGTAAGTATTCAATAAGTCCTATTTATTGTTATTATTAGTATAATACAAATATTGCTTTGTAAGGCTTGTTTGACATAAAATCTCATGCTCTGACCATGGCTCAGCTCTCCACAAAGATTCAGCAAATGCTAGAAACGACTCTAAAATTCCAGAAAATCAATAGCCCACCAAGAGATAGTTTCACTAATTACAAAACTTATTAGTAGGACTGACAATCAAGTTCTTGAACTCATCTTAGAAAAAGTGCTGCATACCTCATTGCTGAATATCACTATGGTCCCCTCTGAAGTACTCCCCTTGGGAAGCTATGTACTGATGCCAGTGTCTAGTCTATCTTTCAAAGCAAATTTGGAAATCTTTTTCTGGAATGGGCATCAGAACTGTCATTGTATTACCCTTAATGTCCTGAATGTCATCAAAATGTCTTCAACATTTCCTTGATCTTTGGATAAAGAAAGAAGTCATTGGGGGCCAGATCAGGTGAGTAGGGAGGTTGTTCCAATATAGTTATTTGTTTACTGACTGAAAATTTCCTCACAGGCAGTGCCATGTGAGCTGGTGCATTGTTGTGATGCAAGAGCCATGAATTGTTGGCGAAAAGTTCAGGTCGTTTTCGTCTAACTTTTTGATGCAGGCTTTTCAAGCACTTCCAAATAGTAAACTTGGTTAACTGTTTGTCCAGTTGGTACAAATTCATAATGAATAATCCTTCTGACATCAAAAAAGGTTAGCAACATCATTTTGACTCTGGATTTGGACTGACGGAATTTTTTGGTTGTGGAAAATTGGCTGACTTCCATTGTGCAATTTGACCCTTTGTTTCAGGGTCGTATTAGTACAACCATGTTTTATCACCAGTGATAACATGGTCCAAAACATCATCTTGCCTCTCCAAAAGGTGTTGGCAAACTTTGACTCTCCTTTGCTTTTGTTCATTGGTGAGCTCCTTCAGGACCATTTTTGCACACACATTTCTTATGCCAAGATTTTAAGGTAAGATTTTCTTAACTGTTTCTCTATTGATGTTTACTTGATCTGCTATGTTTCTCACAGTCAGCTGATTATTTTGACATACAATTTGACGAGTTTTTGTAACATTTTTATTGGTTCTGCTCATTACTAGCCGCACTGACCTCTCTTCATCAGTGACACGATCTCTACCCTCAGAAAATTGTTTAACTCATTTGTACACTGCCATTTTCTTCATGGCATTATCCCCATAACCTTGGACTAACATGTCCCTGATAATTCCACTCTTGCCATGTTTAACAAGGAATTTAATGTTTGTTCATTGTTCTAATTCAAGATTAGACATCCTCGCGTTGGCTCACAAAAACACGCAACAACAATAATGAACGCCACTCAGCAAGACACCATCACATGTCAACATGAACAGAGTTGTGAGACACTGATATACCAGGTTAGGAAATCTTACCAAGCTGTTGGTACAGTTCTGTCAATGTAAGTGCAAGGTGTCAAGTTCGTGAACTTAATTGTCAGTCCTTGTACATATGTGTTTATTAAATTTGGTTATTTTCTCTTGCTAATCTGTCTCATGTCTATTTGATTATTAGACCACCCAGAAGAACCTTGAGGGTAGAGGAAAATTTCTCCCTCCCCCACAGTGTAAAATAAAGTAAAACCATATATCATCCATTAACCTCTTAGCTATGAAGACTAAAAGAGTAGCTATTTGAGAAAGATGCATTGTACCAGAGGTACAAAAAAAAATGTATACAAGTGGACATTTTGATTAACATTGCTAAAGCAGTAGTTCGTCATAATCAGAAGTGTCTGGATGCTGATGGTTACAACTTTGAGTACTTCTTGTAATTGCAGAAGTCAAACATGACTTATATTCACTATATATATAAAAATATATATAGTCATGGGATATAAAGTATAGCATAGGAAATATTGTGAATGGTATAGTATCAGCTATATAAGATGTCATATGGTTAGTAGATGGGGAGGGGGGTTATCACTTTGTGTGGGGTATAAGTGTCTAATCATCATGTTGTTTCATACACCTGAAACTAATAAAAGAAAGATTTAAAAAAAATTAAAAGATGAAGTTATGAGGGAAAAAGAATATTATTTTTCATGTACATGAAATCCTACTACATATATAATAATTTTTATTTATACATAACTATGTATATATGTATATCTACATTAAAAATCAATGCACACAATTGAAACTAGAATAAGAAAAGTGCAATGGCTATTGGAAAATCTTCAAAATTTTCCTAAAGAAGATATAAGCTTACGTTAATAAATGTTTCTTGATAGAAAAAAATAAATATAGGAAGGGTTATAAGTTTTCTAAAATTCAACATATAAGTTAATTCAATTACAATAAAATGCATGGCTGGATTTTTTATTTGAATATGCAATAAATTTTTAAGAAATTGCAAAATAAAATTTGAAAGAAAAGAGTACCAGATCCTAAATATATTATAAAAGAGACAATTATTAAAGTACATTATGTTGACACATTATTCAGGTAATAAATATAAAATAGTGCATTCCCAAAATTGATACATTTGGATGTTTATATAAGTGAGCTGTTGAGGAGATACAGGCACCTTCCATTTAACATCAGTAATCCATATCTGAAAATCAGAAATTCTGTGTAAAAACACCAACCCCGAACTATTTTCAGTTATTGAAATGGGAAAAACATTATAGTGCAATATGCTTTCCCTAAAATTCTCAACCAATTTTCTAAAAGCACAACTCAGAAAAAGTAACATATTCTGAGGCAAAATGCTTAAAACTTTACTTCTTACTAACCAAAAACATTGTATGATTGATAACAAAGCATTACATTTTATTTAGTAATATGGCCTGTAAATTATTATAATATATATTGAATTAACGTTTAATTCCAGTGGAGGCTGGGGGATGAGGCTCCGCAGCAAAAGAATAAACCAATTTATTATAGTGAAAAAGTCCTTGCAAATATATACGTATTTATACACACACATATGCACATCAAACATATTAAATGTTAATATAATAAATGAAATCATAGAAAGTAGAAAAATAGGTAAAAATGATCAGAATCAGCATAAGAAAAGATATTTTAAAATATAAAAGTATAAAGGAAATGATCCACATACTGGACTATATTAAAAATGATAAACTTTTGTGCACTAAAACCTCATATATTGAAAGGCAAATGAGAGCTGGGGAAAAATATTTGTTATGCACATTACGCAGAAAAGTTAACATTTTTTTTAAAGATTTTATTGGGGAATTGGGGGAGGGGAACAGCGCTGGGGAATCAGGGAAAGGGGAACCAAAAAGTTGCTGTCCTTTTGTTCTTCAGTCTAGTTGTGGAGGACATTGCTTCACTGGCCCATGTTGGTATTATCATTGCGCTCTTCCCGGATGAGGCAGATCGGTCGCCAGCCTCTGGACGGCTGCTCACAGCGGCTCTTGGCAGCTCACACCGGCTGCCAGCCGCTCACGTTGGCTGCGGCCACACACGGTAGCCCATGGCAGCCCACTGCAGTAGGGGCTGCAGCCTACACCGTGATCTGTGACTCATGGCAGCCCAGCTCCAGGTTGAGCTGTTGTTCACCATCTTAGCTGTAGAGGGTGCAGCGTCACTGGCCATCATGTGGGATCTGAACTGGGGCCCTGCTGCTCAGAGCTGGCATCCCAAGCCAGCTCTTCACCAACGTGCCACTCGGCTGGCCTCGACATTTTTTATATATAAAAGTATTTCTGGCAAACAATAAGTCAAAAATGAATACCTCAAAAAAATTTGGACAAAAGACATGACTAGAGCACTCACAAATACAAAAGGTAAATAAATATGTAAAAATATCAAACCTTACCTAAAACATGAATTAAATCAGCACACCATTTTTTTTTATTTATAAAACTTGCAAACTTGTAAAAGCATGTTGGTATTTAGTGTTGATGTAAATAGAGGACAAAATGGACTACGTATACTGGTTTGGAGTATAAACTATTAAAATATTTGTGGAGGGAAATTTGTCTCTGCTAATTGAAAAAATTTTTAATTTGCATAATCTCTAATCTAAAACCTGTATTTCAGAAAATTTATCCTTTAAGGCAGTCTGGCAACATCTATCAAAAGCCTTAACAATGTACATAAATATCAATCTAAATATTCTGTTTCTATAAATATACACTAAGATTTATGGATAAAGGTGTTAATCAAAGGTTTCTAAATGTAAAAAGCTGAAAATAAGCCAGTTTTCCAACAATAAGGAATCGATTTAATAAATTGTGTTTCCATAAAATGTGTGCCTAAGGAACTTTTCAAAATCATGTTCTCAAAAGATATTTAAAGATTTGGGGTGATATTTATAGAATATTAAGTAAAATACCACAATATAGATTTACACAGTATTGTTCTAATTTCATAACACTTGCACATATATTAAACATATATTTCTGTATATCTAGGTAAATACATCTCCATTTAAAGTTATATAGCTCTAAAAGCATACAATTAGAAGGTACTATACCAAAATATTAACAATATTCATTTCTAGGTGGTAGTCAATTTTTTTTATTTTTTATGTTTTTTGTACATGACCTTTATAATGTGCAAATAACTGAATGATAGGACATCAATGAAACAAGTTTTTGTGGTAAGCATGGATTTAATACAAGGGGAGTTATGTATGGGATTAAATTACTATGACTTCCTTGGAATTTGCCTCTGTGACTGTTGTGTTGCTATGCTGATATAATTGATCAGTCCCCTTTCCAACTGACATTCCCCCGCCCCCCTCCTTGGTCTATACTAGTGCAATGAGTTTACATTTGTTTATTTCTGGTTTTGGAGAAATTCTATTTCAAGAACATGGAAGAATGGAAGTGCAATTCCCTAACTATAGACAACCTGTTGCACAAATACCCTACCATCACCTGGACCTAGAGATAGAAAAGTATTGCAGATTTAGCTGCCTCTGTATAGACCCTAACTGCAGTCTGGTATAAAACCCAATAACCTTATTTTTACTTGATATCTTTTTTATAACATGAGTGTATAAAAAGCTCAAGGATATGTGAGATTTACATAAACTGCATTCCAGTTAAATAAGATTTTTGTCTAACTTTGCCACTTTCTCTGTTTCTTTCCTATGTAGTTACTCCATGAGTATTTGATTTTGAAGCCCAAGTATTGGTTCTGCTCTAATTTCACTTGGATTTAATGACCCAGTCCTATTCCTTTCTTCACTTCTGTGAGCCTGGTTTTTATCTATTACTACTCTCTGTCTAAGGCCTCATGTCATCTTCTTTCCTTGACTCTGAGCACTCATCATTCCAACACATTTACTTGTTTAAAGCAGAAATACAAAGTCCAAACCATCTATGCCCAACATTTGTATTTGTGAAAACCTTAATTGTGTTTTTCCCAGCCAAAGGTTACTCTTCACCTAACAACCTCTCTAGTGTTTCTTTTTTCTTCTCCTTGAGTGAAATGATTTGATGTTCTCTCCCTCCAACCTGATCAATAGCACTGCTTGGTGTTATATAAAGTTTGTATTCAATTATTTCCATAGGAACCATCACATGGGATTCAATATAAAACTGCTTTCTGATATGACTGCTTTCTGATAGTAGGCTTAGCATTGTCAAACTAAGCTTTCTAAAACAAAACTTTTAAAAACACATTTAAGCAGAATTTAATAAGGTTATGAAATAAATATAAAGTTCACCAAACATTGTCAAAATGCAAATAACCCTAAGCATATTTGTAGTTTAATATCTTAAGGCTGCTTTTATGCTAAGAGTCCATAGCTTAGCAGATGGAGTTGTACCTTACTTTTTAGAGAAGTTTGAAGCCATCAACCATGAACTCCTAAAAATTACCTTGCCTCATTTTATATTTTCTATCTCTACCTATTATTTTCTCTTCCCTCCTGTCTTGAAAGAAGTGTCCTTTCTACATTCCAAGAATAACCTTTTTTGCTGTGCTCTTGTTCCTATATCTTTCTTTTTTGTGTGGCAGCACTTTAGTTCATCAGTTCATCAATCATCTGCATTTCAATATCTCCATTGAGAGGAAGCCCTCAATCAAGCAGACATATGCAAATGTTCCTGTGTCCTTTAAAACGGTTCCTTATCCCTGCTTTTTCAAGTTACAACCCCATCTTTCTCACTCCTTTAACTTTTTATTCATAAACTGCATTTGCTGTCTCCATTTTCTCACCAAATAGTCACTCTTTAATAATTTGCAATCTAGCTTCTAACCTCACTATCTTACTGATTTTTTATAGAAGTGACCTTCTAATTAATAAATCCAGTGACTTATTTTTCAGTCCTTGTTTTGTTTGACTTCCTGACAAATGTCAGCATTGATGGCTACCTCCATCTCTCTTCTGAGAAACTTAAGGCTCCTAGTCTTCTGCATTGTGACCACATCTTCTTGGTGTCCTTGTATTTTCACTTTTACTGTTCACGTTTTCATTATTAGGCATTTGTTAAGGTGTTATGTTTCACTGCTTCCACTTCTCATTCCACATCTTTGCTCCTCCCACAGCTTCAAAGTCTCCATAATCTATGTTTTTATCCCTGATCTTTGTGCTGAGTCTCAGACCAATTTATTCAAATGCCAGTAAATACATAGGTATATATATCACAGGATTCTCAAACTCAACATGCACCTCTCTAAATTCATCACCTATCCACTACCTTATCCAGCAATCTTTCTTCTCTTTCTTACTTTCTTTTCTAAGTTAATGTCATTATCACCCTACCAGGCACTCGGGCTATAAATCCTGGAGTTATTTTCAATTTTCTCCTGCCTATAACCCTTCTACAGATATATTTTTACTGATATATCCAATCAGTAAAAAACCATATGAATTCTACCATGGAAACATGTCTTGCCTCTATCCTGTCTTTTCTACTTCCAGTAAGGTGGTTCAAATCATTATCTCTTGCTTAGACTACTTAAAAACTGTACTAACATTCCCTGTTCTTTGATTCTCTCCCTCCTGCAATACATCCTATAAAGCCCATCCAGACTCACTGTCCTAAAGCAAATTCATCATTAATTTAAAATATTTGAGTGCCTATTATGTCCAGTGTTTATAAAACTGTACAGCACTAGGGTACATTTTTGTATTGTAGTATATGTGAATGCCACTCCCTGAAATTATGCAGGTGATAAATCTCAGAACCTCAGGGCTGTAGACAGTAACCCTAATTATGTACTAGGCACTACTCTATTCACTAGAGGCACAGTAATGATCTGAACAGAAAATCCCTGCTGCTTTGGCATTATCAATCTAGTGGTGCTCAGGGAGACAACAAATAAGAAAAAGCACATATCTGATCATGTCAATTCTAAGGTCGAAGCCTTCAATATTTCCTTATTAAAAATAGAACAGGGCCGGCCGAGTGGCGCGATGGTTAAGAACTGGCTTGGGATGCCAGAGGGCCCCGGTTCGGATCCCACATATGAGGGCCAGTGACACTGCCCTCCACAGCTAAGATGCTGAACAACAGCTCAACCTGGAGCTGGGCTGCTGTGAGTCGCCGCGACGGCATAGGCTGCAGTCCCTGTGGCAGTGGGTTGCCATGGGCTACCGTGTGTAGCCGGCAGCCAGCGTGAGCGGCCAGCAGCCGCCGTGAGCGGCCGTCCAGAAGCCGGTGACTGATCTGCCTTGCCTGGGAAGAGCGCAATGATGGTGCCAATTTGGGCCAGTGAGGCAACGTCCTCCACAACTAGATGGAAGAATAAAACGACAGCAACTTGTCTGTTCCCCTTCCACCAATTCCCCAGCACTGTTCCCATCCCCCGATTCCCCAATAAAAAATCTTAAAAAAAAAACAGAACAAAACCCAACTCCTCTTTATGATAGTACTGTAGTTATTGCAGTGGCCAGCTATTTTTCCTACATTCTTTCTGTCTGAGATTCCCTACAATCTAGTTTTGCCAAACAACTTCAAACCATTCTTCAATACATGCCTTGCACTACATTGCTACATCTCTGTGTTTGTCCTCCCAGCTTAAGTATCTTTCTACTCCAATTCTATCTGTTGTTACTGTAAACATTTTAAAAGCCTGTCTGAAATGTTATCATTTTCCAAAGCACCCCTTCAAGATCTTTGTATTTAACCACTTCTATTTCTCCAGTGAGCAGTTCCATTGTAAAAAAATAGGCCTTAAGCGCCGGCCAAGTGGCTCAGTTAGTTAAGAGCTCGCTCAAGAGTGTGAGCTCTGAGCAACAGCGGCTCGATTCCCAGCCCGAGCTGAGCTGCCACTGAGCTGCCAACAAGTGGCAGGATTGCTCAGCTAAAATAAAAAATTGCCTTAGAGGCAGATAGACCCAGATTTGAATCCTAATAGTTCCAATAATACCTGAGATCTTAGAAAGTCATTAAACTTCTCTCAGACTCAGTTTCCTGATCTGTTAAATGATGGCCATTATACATACCTTGCAGAATGGCTATAAAACATAAACTTAACACATATTGCGTGTCTAATAGTACTAAGCATGTAGCAGGAATTCAATAAATAATGGCTATTAAAATGCCGTTCATCATGGGTTTAAATTACTCCCTATGCTACTTATTAACTAAACAATCTTGAACTAGATTCTAAATTTCCTTGAATCTCAGTTTCCTCCTATAGAAAACAGAGATAACCATAAGTAAACAACAGGTTTGTTTTGAAAATAGGTGAACTGTCAAGTACAGTGCCTAGCCCACAGGAGGAACTTGAACAGATATGAGTTTCTGTTTACCATATGCTGAGTTAAATCATGGTGAGTATGGGCCTTTACACAAGCACATGTCATTCTCAAGTCTATTTCTCCCACTAGATGACAGGCTCCTTAAACCATATAATGTGTTTTCTCTCATCCTTCTATTACTCACATTACTTTTTACAATACCTCAAACTTCACTGACATTGAACTACTAGCTACATTTTCTTTCCTGTCCCAAACTCTTCCTCCCTTCCTACTTTCCACTTCTGAAATTATATAGCAGTTCATACAGTACATATATATATAATTTTAATATATAATAATTTTTATATATACATTTTTTTCAATTACAGTTGACATAAAAAACGATGGTTAGATTCCACTAAGTATGTGGAAATGCCTTAACCATATGCATTTTGTAAGGCCCGAGGGCCTCTTCCATCATTGTAAAGGGGAGTCCTAACCTTCTCTCCTTTCATACAACACCATATATATTTTTCTATGGCACAAATCACAACCTTCCTAACTGCACCCTTGTCTTGTGATATCTTTCCCCACCACCTCTTTCTACACTACTGCCAGGTATGTTATAAGACACTTGAGTAACAGCAAGATGCATGTGTGACACATTCTCCTTTGTGTCACCCCTGAGAGGAGTCTTAGACTGGGGTTTTTATTGAATAGGAGCTAAACATCTAAACAATTTGAATCAAATCCCCATTTCCTGGACCATAAAAGGCTCTAATGAGAGCTTTGGTGTGGGTTAATCATGGGAAATACAAGTTTATTAGACATTATTCTCAGATTGTATTTGAATGGAACAGATGAATTGTTAGGGTCCAAATATGCTGAGAATTTTTGTAATGAGTGATGCGTTTCTTAACTTTCTTATATTCTTCAACCACAAAAAAATATGTTTGGGACAATTTTCATAAGCAAAGCCCAACTTTGTTTTTCTTTTCTTTTTTTTTTTTAGTTTCAGGTATACAAAACAACTTGTTTTTTACTTGTTGATTACTGATTCAATTTCATTAGTATTAATCAACAACAATGATTAGACATTTGCATCCTTCACAGAGTAATAATAACCTTACCAAGTCTACTACCCATCTGACACCATACATAGTTATTACAATACCATTGATTATATTCCCTATATATGTATATAATTATATACAAGTTCTGACACTTAAGTTCACAAACTTGTTGCAATGATGTTGTTAATTTTTTTTTAATATCAGAGGGATTATTCATTATAAATTTGTACCAACTGGACAAACCGTTACCCAAGTTTACTACATGGAAGTGCTGAAAAGGCTGTGTGAAAAAGTGAGATAAACTGAACTTTTCACAAACAATCCATGGTTCTTGCATCACAACAATGCAGCAGCTCACACGGCACTATCTCTGAGGGAGTTTTTAGCCAGTAAACAAATAACTGCATTGGAACACCCTCCCTACTCACCTGATCTGGCCCCCAATGACTTCTTTCATTGCCCAAAGATAAAGGAAATATTGAAGGAAAGACATTTTGATAACATTCAGGACATCAAGGGTAATATGATGACAGCTCTGATGTCTATTCTAAAAAATGACTCCTAAATTAGCTTTGAAGAATGGACTAGGTGCTGGTGTTGGTGCATAGCTTCCCAAAGGGGGTACTTTGAAGGGGACCATAGTGACATTCAGCAATGAGGTATGTAGCACTTTTTCTATGATGAGTTTATGAACATAATTGTCAGACTTCGTGTGTGTGTGTGTGTGTGTATTTGACATTCAATATTATTTTATAATATTTTCAGGTGTATATCACAGTGGTTACACATTCATATAATCTATGAAGTAACCCCCACCCCAATAAGTCCAGTACCTGACACCTTACATAGTCTTTAAAACATTATTGAATATATTCCTCATACTATATTTCATATCCCTGTGATTATTTTGTGACTACCAATTGGTACTTCCTAATCCCTTCACATTTCTCATCCACCTCCCAACCCCTCCACCCATCTAGCAACCATCAATTTGTTATCTGTATCTATGAGTCTATTTCTGATTTTTGTGTGTGTGTTTTTGTTTTTGTTTTTGTTTTTAGTTTTAAGTGTACAAAGCAATGCAATAGTTATACTTTTCACCCCTCACAAAGTACCAACCCCCTCTTCCAATCCACTGCCCCCCACCCTAACATATATGTAAAATGATAGTTGACATACAATATTATTCAACATCAGCTTCAGGTGTACAGTGCAGTGATCAAGCCTTTACACCGTCGATGAAGTGGTCTCCCTAACAAGACATGTGTCCATCTGACACCCTAAAAAATATTTACAACATTATTGAATATACTCCCCAAACTGTTTTCATATCCCTGTGGCAATATTGAAGTTAACTATTTATGCTGTCTAATTCCTTCACCTTCTCCCACATCTCCACCCCCGCCACCTAGAAACCATCTGTTTTTCCTCTATATCTCTGAGACTATTTCTGTTTACTTTGCTTATTTATTCAGTTCTTTAGATTCCACATATAAGTGAGGTCATATGGTATTTGTCTTTCTCCGACTGACATTTCACTTAGCATAATAGTCTCTAGGTCCATCCATGTTGTTCCAAATGGTAAGATTCTATTCTTTTTTGTGGCAGAGTAACACTAAATTGCATAAATGTACAACAGTTGCTTTATCTGATCTTTTATTGATGGGCGCTTCCATTGTTTCCATATCTTGGCTATTATAAGGAGAGCTACAGTAAACATAGGGGTGTATAATTTTTTTTAATTAGTGTTCTGGATTTCTTTGGATAAATACCCAGGAGTGGAATTGCTGGGTCATAAGGTAGTTTTCTTTTTAATTATTTGAAGAACCTCCACACTGTTTTCCATAGTGGCTGTACCAATTTGCGTTCCCATCAACATTGCATGAGGGTTCCCTATTCTCCACATCCTCAGCAGCACTCGTTGTTTGTTGATTTATTGATGATAGCCATTCTGACAGGAGTGAGGTGGTATCTCATTGTGTTTTTTATATGTATTTCTCTGATGATTAGTGAAGTTGAGCATATATGTCTATTGCCATCTGTATGTCCTACTTGAAGAAATGTCTATTCAGGTCCTCTGACCATTTAATTGGATTTTTTTTCATTTTTTGTGTGTTGAGTTATATGAGATTTTTATAAATTTTGGATATTAACCCCTTATCAGATGTATCATTGGCAAATATTTTCTTCCATTCAGTAGAATGTCTTTTTGTTTTGTTGATGGTTTCCTTTGCTGTGAAAAACCCTTTTGATTTAATGTAGTTCCATTTATTTTTTCTTTTGTTTCCCTTGCCCAAGGAGATATGTCAGTAAAACGACTACTAAGGGTAATGTCTGAGAGTTTACTTGCTATGTTTTCTTCTAGGAGTTTTATGGTTTGGGTATACATTTAACGCTTTAATCCATTTGAGTTTATTCTGTATCTGTCATAAGAAGGTGGTTCAGTTTAACTTTTTTTGCATGTATCTGTCCAGTTTTTCTAGCACCATTTATTAAATAGACTGTCTTATACTCAAATGTAAATTCTTGATTCCTTTGCCATAGACTAAATGACCACATAGGCAGGGATTTATTTCTGGGCTCTCTATTCTGCTCCATTGATATATGTGTCGGGTTTTATGCCAATACAATGCTGTGATTACTGTAGTTTTGTAGTATAATTTGATATCAAGTAACATGACATCTACAGATTTCTTCTTCTTTCTCAGTATTGTTGTGGCTATTTGAGGTCTTTTATGGTTCCATTTAAATTTTAGGATTATTTGTTGTAGTTCTGTGAAAAATGCCATTGGTGTTTTCATAGGGATTGCATTGACTCTATATATTCCTTTGGGTAGTATTGACATTTTAACTATATTAATTCTTCCTATCCATAAACATGGTACATGTTTCCATTTATTTGCATATTCTTTATGAGACTGATGCGCTACCTACTGCGCTAATGAGGCACCTTATTTGCATATTCTTTAATTGCTCTCTTCATTGTAATATAATTTTCTGAGTACAGGTCTTTTACTTTCTTGGTTAAATTTATTCCTTAGTATTTTATTTTAATTTTTTAACACAATTGTAAATGGGATTGCTTTCTTAATTTTGCTTTCTAATAAATTGTTATTGTTATATAAAAAATAACTGATTAATGAATATTAATTTTGTATCCTGCTAGTTTACTAAATTCATTTATCAGTTCTAATAGTTTTTTGGTGGAATCTTTGGGGTTCTCTCTATATAGTATCATGTCATCTCCAAATAACAAAAATTTCACTTCTTCCTTTCCCATTTGGATGCTTTTTAAAAAGATTTTATTGGAGAATTGGGGGAGGGGAGCAGCATTGGGGAATCAGGAAGGGGAACAGACAAGTTGCTGTCATTTTGTTCTTCAGTCTAGTTGTGGAGGACGTCGTTCACTGGCCCATGTTGGTATTATGATCATTGTGCTCTTCCCGGGTGAGGCAGATCAGTTGCCAGCCACTAGAGAGCTGCTCACGGTGGCTCTTGGCAGCTCACGCTGCCTGCCATGGTAGCTCAAAGCAGCCCACTGTAGCAGGGGCTGCAGCCTATGCCATCACCGGCGACACACTGCAGCCCAGCTCCAGGTCGAGCTGTTGTTCACCATCTTAGCTGTAGAGGGCACAGCATCACTGGCCCTCATGTGTGATCTAAACCGGAGCCCTGCTGCTCAGAGCTGGTGTCCCAAGCCAACTCTTAGCCAACGCGCCACTCAGCTGGCCCTGGATGCTTTCTATAACTTTATTTTCTGATTGCTGTGGCAAAGATTTCCAGTACTATGTTGAATAAACTTGGTGATTGTAGGCATTCTTGTCTTGTTCCTGATCTTAAGGGAAATAATTTCAGCTTTTCCCCATTGAGTATGATATTAGCTGTGGGTTTGTCATATATGGCCTTAATTATTTTGAGATATTTTACCCCAATTCTCACTTTGCTAAGAGGTTTTATCATAAATGGAGGCTGAATTTTGTCAAATGCTCTTTCTCCACCTATTGATATAACCATATGATTTTTATATTTCACTTTGTTTATGTGGTGTATCACATTAAGTGATTTGCAGATATTGAACCAATCTTGCATACCAGAAATGAATCACACTTAATCTTGGAGTATGATCTTTTTAATGTATTGCTGAATTCGTTTTGCTAATATAGTAATACCTTGGTTTGCGAGCATAATTCGTTTTGGAAACAAACTACTCATATTGCAAGACATCGCTTGTTTACCATGTTAAAATGTATTAGAACTGTTTGCTCATCTTGCAAGACACTCTCAAACCACCTTACTTATAACCCAAGGTTTTACTGTATTTTGTTGAGGATTTTTGCATCTATGTTCATTAGGGATATCGGCCTATAGTTTTCTGCTTTTATAATGCCTTTTTGTAGTTTTGGAATCAGGGTAATGTTGGTCTCATGAAATGAGCTTGGGAGTCTTCCCTCCTCTTGGAGTTTGAGGTGAATGGGTGTTAATTCTTTTGTGAATGTTTGGTAAAATTCACCTGTGAAGCCATCTGGTCCAGGGCTTTAGTTTGTTGGGCGCTTGTTGAATACTGATTCAATTTCATTAGTATTAATCAGTCTGTTCAGATTTTCTGTTTCTTTGTGATTCAGGCTTGGAAGATTGTATGCTTCTAGGAATTTATCCATTTCTTCCAGACAGTCCAATTTGTTGGAGTAAGTTGCTCATAATATTTTCTTAAAATTATTTGTATTTCTGTAGTGTCAGGTGTCACTTCCTCTCTTTCATTTATGATTTTATTTGGATACTCTCTTTGTTTAGTTTTATCCTGGATGAGTTGCGTTAAATGTTTGTCAATTTTGTTTATCTTTTAAAAAAAAATCAGTTCTTGATTTCATTGTTTTGTTTTTTGTTTTGCCTTAATTTCATTTATTTCCATTCTAATCTTTATTATTTCTTTTCCTGTCCTCACTTTAGGCTTTCCGTGCTGTTTTTTCCAGTTACCTTAATTTAAAGATAGACCGATGATTTGATATTTTTCTTGTTTCTTTAGGTAGACCTGCATTGCTATGAATTTCTCTCTTACAATTGCTCTGTCCCATAGATTTAGGGTCATTCTGCTTTCATTTTCATTTTTCTCAATGTATCTTTTGATTTCCTCTTTAATCTCACTGTAGACCTATTCATTATTTAATAGCATGTTATTTTGTCTCCATGTGTTTGTGTATTTTTCAGGGGTTTTTTTTCCTGTAAGTGATTTCTAATTTCATACTACTATGGTCAGAGAAGACACTTGATATGATTTCAATCTTCTTAAATTTATTTAGACTTGTTTTGTGGCCTAGCCTGTGGTCTATCTTGGGAAATGTTTTATGTGCACTTGAAAATAGTGTATATTCTGCTTCTTTGGGATAAAATACTTTTAAAATATCAATTAAATCTATCTAGTGTACTGTGTCATTTGAGGCCACTGTTTCCATGTTAATTTTCTGTCTCTAAGATGTATCCATTGGTATCAGTGGGGTTTTAAAGTCCCTTACTATGATTGTGTTACTGTTGATCGCTGCCTTTATGTCAGTCCATATTTGCTTTATTTATTTAGGGTCTCCTATGTTAGGTGCATGAACATTTACTAGGGTGATGTTTTCTTGTTGGATTGATCCCTTTATTAGTATGTAATGTCCTTCTTTGTCTCTTATTATAGTCTTCATTTTAAAGTCTATTTTATATGATATAAGTATTGCTACTCCAGATTTTTCTTTTTTCCATTTGTGTGAAATATCTTTTTCCATCTCTTTACTTTCAGTCTATGTGTGTCTTTTGATCTGAGGTGGATCTCTTGTAGACAGAATATGCATGGGTCTTGTTTTCTTATCCACCCAGCTACCTTATGTCTTTTGATTGGAGTATTTAATCTCTTTGCATTTAAAGTGATTATTGACAGGTACATAGTTATTGCCATTTTATTATTCATATTTTTTATCTTGTTTGTTTTTTCCTTTCTTCTGCTTACAGAAGTCCTTTCAACATTTCTTGTAATACTGGTGTGGTGGTAATGAATTGCTTTACCTTTTTCTTATCTGGGAACGTCTTTATTTACCCTTCAATTTTAAGTGACAGTCTTGCTGGGTAGAGTAGTTATGGTTGTAGGCCCTTGTTTTTCATCACTTTGAGTATATCCTGCCACTCTTTCTTGGGTGCAAAGTTTCTGTTGAGAAATCAGCTGATAAACTTATGGAAGTACCATTGTAAGTAACTGGTTGTCTTTCTCTTGCTGCTTTTAGGATTCTCTCATTGTCTTTCATTTTTGCCATTTTAATTATAGTGTGTCTTGGTGTGGGTCTGTTTGGGTTCATCTTGTTTGTGACTCTCTGCACTTCCTGAGTTTGTATGTCTATTTCCTTCACCAAAATAAGGATGTTTTCAGTTATTACTTCTTCAAATAGGTTTTCAGTCTTTTGCTCCCTCTATTCTGGTACTCTTGTGATGCAAATATTGTTATGCTTGATGTTGTCCCACAGGTTCCTTAAAGTATCTTCACTGGTTTCTTTTTCTTTTTATTGTTCCAATTAAGTGTTTTCTGCTACCTTGTATTCTAAATTGCTGATTTGATCCCCTGCTTCATCTAATCTGCTGTTGATACCTTCTAGTGTATTCTTCATTTCAGTTATTGTATTCTTTCTTTCTGACTGGTTCTTTTTAATGTTTTCTATGTACTTTATGCTTTGTATCTCTTTGTTGAAATTCTCACTAAGTTCCCTAAGCATTCTTATAATCAGTGTTTTAAACTCTGTCTCTGGTAGCTTGGTTGCCTCCATTTCATTTAGTTCTGTTTCTGGAGGTTTCTCCTTTTTGGAGGGGAAGGGGGTATTTCTTTGATTCATCATTGGCTGCCTCTCTGTGCTTGCTTCTATGTGTTACATAGATCTCCTATATCTCTCACCCTTTGATGGGTGTCCTTATGTAGTATGTGTCCTGTGAGTCTGATGGCACAGTCTCCCTAATTGTCTGTGTGTGTGTGTTCCAGGAGTTTTCCTTGGGTGTGTTGTGTGTGTTCTCCTGTTGTAGTTGAGCTTTGATTGCTTCTGGTGCATCAGTGGGTGGGGCTGACTGGCTGAACCCAGTGTATGAGTTGCTCTGTGCGGGCTGACCTCTGTGGGCTCTTGTGCCTGTTAAGATCCCCCCTATGGGTGTGTGGCTGGTGGGGCTAACCAGGTAGTGCTCTTGTGTGATCTAAAGCTGGCCACCGGGTATGTTGGTTCTGATGTCTCTTGGGAGGGGCTTCTATTCAGGCCAATTTTAGCTTTGCCTGTTACCAGCCTATGGCTACCTGGTAGGAGCCACAGTTTTGTGTGGTTGGCTGCTGCCTATCCTGGACCTGGAGGCATGTGAAGGTGGCATCACTGTGAACTGAGGCCAGCTGGCTCCAGTAGTTGGCCTGAGGCTGCCTAGCAAAAGGTCCAGGGCCCCCTAAGCCTATTGCCACCTGCTGGGTGTCCATAAGGCTCAGCCATTTATAGAGCCTCCTTAGGTGCACAGGCTGGGTTTGTTGACCTGGTATTGAGAGTGCACTCAGCAATGCAGCACTAGATGGGCAGGGTGGAGTCCCAGTGGATCACAAGGTGTGGCCAGTGGTTTTCACAAAATTAATGCAGATTCATTTCTAACACCAATGCCTGACCTATGACCACTTTGCATAATGCCCTGAGAACACCACAGCCAGCCACCACTCAACTCAGGGCAGTGCTTCACCTGTGACTACTTCATAAAATGCCCTTAGAACATCACAGCCAACCACCGCTTGCCTCAGGCTTTCAAATTCTCGAGATCTGCCCAAGAGTGTCTGCAGCACAGGTTTTGGGTCACTGTCTACCACCAAAATCTCCTTGGGAAGTCCCCTGTTGTAAAAGGCCTCTGCAGCCTTTGCGGGGGTGGGGGACTGGCTACCCAAGCACCCAGAGTGCCCCTGGCAATGCAGCTGTAGGTGTGTGGGGGCAGGATTTCAGAGAGCTAGCAGGTGGTCAATGGTTTCTACAAAGTCAATATAGTTTTGACTCCTGCACTGGTGCTGGGCCAACAACCATTCTACAAAAATGTCCCAAGAACAGTATGGCCAGCCCCCACCCATCTCAGGCCCGCATGTTCACAAGAGCTGCCCAAGAGATGCTGCAGCACAGGTCTTGGGTTACCACCTACCAGCAGACGTTTCCAGGCTGCTGCAGGCCATTTGCCCACTGCAAAATGTCTTCCACAGCCTGTGAGGCAGGTTCAGCAGCCCAGAAGTCAAGAGTGTCTTGGGAGATGTAGAACCAGTTGTGCGGGGGTGGGAACCCAGGGTGTGCACATACATGCATTCCACCAGACCAATGCATTCCCAGTCTTGGCCCTTTGGGGGAGGGCTTAACACTCAAAAGACGGCACCCTCCTGTACTCCACACATGTGTCAGGCTCTGCGCAGGGACAACAATGGCTCCTATCCCTCCAGCTCCCACCTGAAGGCACACAACTGAGTCCTTCCCCCATGTCCTTGGGCCTCCTGAGCTGCTGCCCCTCCACCAAAAACCAGGGAAGTGACCACAAGTGAGCAAGTCTGTGTGCCAGCCCTACAAGAGGGTGTCTGGGTTTCCAGCTACTCTACACCCCACCAGGAAGGGCAGACAGGGTCCTTGCTGATTTTCACTGCCAGGTGCCATGGGAATTCTTCTTCCTAGCACAGGACCACTGGGCTGATGAGCCTGGCTTGGGGCTGAGATCCCTCCCTCTCCAGGGGGCACCTCTGTCACATAGGTGTCCCTCCCAGCATTCAAACACAATCCATGGGCCTGGAGTCAGCCCACTTCACACCTCTGCCCCTCCTGCCAGTCTCAATGTGGTCTCCTCTTTATATCCTTAGTTATAGGGATTCTGTTCAGTTAGTCTTCAGATGATTGTTGAGGTTGATTGTTCTATAATTTATTTGTAAATTTGGTGTGATCCTGGGATTCAGTAGGCATAGCATTTACCTAATCTGTCATTTTGGACCTCTTTCCAAGTTAGGGCTCATTTTCAATAGCAGAGCTCCAAACATGGCCATTCCACCCCCAGGAAATTCACTGGGCCTCTCAACTGATTTTTTTACTTTGTTTACTATATCTGCATTTTGATAAAGTGATACATTAATTGTTGCAACTTTGTAAAGATACTCAAAGAACAAATTCATCTTACCAGGATGTCAACTTTAAGATAAGAAATCACAGTCAAAATTTGATGATGCTACAATTTTCCTTTACTTTTGCTTCCATGATATTTGATCATAATGTTTTATATTAAATTTACATCAAAAAGTCACAAAGGTTACAACTTCTCATTTGGGCTTTAAAACTAATATATAGTCATAAACTGCTTTGGTAAGTCCCTCTACACAGATCCATTTAAAGTACTAGCTCTGCCCTGACAGATGTGCTGACTTCTAGTAAAAACTGCCCAATGTATTTTGCTTCATGTTACTTGGCTTCACGTTGGATGATAGAAGTGCACAAGTAATGATTCTGCTTTTGTTAGCAATCAAGTTTTTCTTTATATCCATTTTATCCACCCATAATGAAAATCCAGGAATCATTATGATGAAAATAAAATAGCCACACTAAGGATTCACAATATTGTATTAGATGGTAAATAGTGGTCCTGAGAGTCCCACGCCAAATTCTTTCCACTTGTGTTTATTTTATTGGGTTTGTGCAGAGGGAGTTAGCAAAGCAGTCTATGACTATATATTAAGTGTATAGCCAAAACTCCAAACAATTGAAGAAAAATTATATATAAATTATCATATGTGTATAAAATACTATGAAAACATTAAAAATGACATATCTACATAGAAAAATGTTCAAAACATTAAATTTAGAAGCAGGAAGTAAAACTGCACATATATATGAAACACACCTCCTGAATTTATTTTTTTTATTTTTGCATGGAGAGTTGAATTTTTTCCTCTCAGTTATCTTTCTGCAGATTTTGAATGCTGGAGGTTATGCAAGGCAATTTCTGTAACATAACTGGAGAATGAAAAAAAGACAGTATTTTAAATGTGATGGAGTGTGGTAGACAATGCTAAGAGGAGGCTATACTTCCCAGTGTAAAGGCCCAGTTTTGTTTATTCAAAAACACACATGAATTAGTTCTTTGTGAGGGTTCATTTTTGTCTCTTACTCCCCTTTGAAAAATTCAAAGCCCTCAGTTCTTCATTCATTGGCTGAACTGAACGAAACCTACAAACTTACTGACAATTTCTACCATATGGCCAGATATAAAGGACAAGATTTTGGTTTTAAATGATCAAGAACCTATGAGGGATGGAAGAAAACAGGTATAACTGAAGTGTTGGCTGCACAATGTACCCCACAACTTTAGAATTAGGGCCCCACATCCGTGAAGCTTGGGGACAAGTTAAATGAGAAAGTGGTACCTGAATCTTCACCTCCTTGTAGAATCTGTAAGATAGATAATATCATTTAAACTGAGATTTAAAAAAAATTAAGCATTCTTCAATATTCCAAACACTTTCTTTTTTTTGTTCACTGTTTTAACGTGGACTGCATGTATCCCTCTCTTCCTTCCTTGATAAAGGACATAGGACCAGAGTTAATCACATTTATAATCATGCCTTCCTAACAAATAGGTGCACTGAGCATTTCTAGAAGAGACCTTATGATATTCTACCTGATGGCTTAATTTCTGTATTATTGGGAAACAATGAGGTAAAATGTGACAGCACCATCTGGACTTACAGACATATAAGCTGGAAGGCTATAAGCCACCTCTATAAGTCTATGTTTAAAACTGTGAAACTCTAAATGTTCCAGGTTAATATGCAGTGAGTGACATGTATAGTAACAGTTAACATTTATTACTAAGCACTAGGTAAACCTCATGCCTACTCTAGGAGTATTATGTCCTAAGTTTAGGAATGAAATAAGTAAAGTTTAGAGAAGTTAAAAAAATTTCCCCAAGGTATCATCACAGTAACTGCGAGAGACAGAAGTTCATCACAGCTCTTATTCCAAAGCCAGTGCTCTTTCAATTATGCTTAGCTGCCTCATAAAAATGGTGGTACCTGAGTTAGAGAAGTGAGCCCTGTTATCCAGAGGCATTGAAGAAACATAAGAAATTTGAGATTGGGAGGGAATAGAGGTGAGAGTATGAAAATAGGAGCCAAGTAATCCCACTCATCTATCAACTATTTTTGATCTAGTAGACTCCATACTGGTTCTATGGATCAAAATAAAACCTGCTCTTCTACTTTACAAAATTATTATGAGTTTTAGGACCCATGAGGGTAAGGAGACTATCCAACTATAACTTACATGACACGCTGGCATTTGCTTTTTCAGCTTTGCCAAGATTAATTAATTCCATTCATTCAGGGCTTGGGTCAAAGTGATATTTCCTGAGGAACAGAGTATCTTTTTAACTTCCTCATAAAAGAAAGAATGTGAAGAGAAATTCTACATATAAAGTTCCTGACCACATTGTGATACCATTAATTTAAAATATAGACTGCAAATTTGGTTATTATTTAAAATGCAGTGTTTTGATCTCAATTTGGCCTGTTATCCACTAAAACTTGATACAAAGTAATCTTTAAAAAGCTTCATTGAGGTATGACTCACAAACTATCAAATTCACTCATGTTAAAGTATACAATTTAACAGCTTTTAGTATATTCAGAGTGTTGCTCCCTCAGCAAAATCAATTTTAAAACATTTACATTACCTCCAAAAGAAACAAATATACACCGCGTAGAGCTATCACCCTGTGACTCCCCTAACAACCTCAGACTTAGGCAACCACTAATCTAATTTCTGCCTCTATAAGGCAGCTTTCTATTGAACAAAATCTTAAATGTTTTCTGGTTTTGAACAGATCAGTCTTATCCTGAAAGCTATCTGCAAAATATCTGAAGTAGTCAACTTCTGTCAGCAAAAAAGGAAAAGGCAAAAGAGCAGCATCACATTTTCTAATGTGAAGTCGGCTATCACTATTTAGTTGGCAACCACCCTATCTTCACTTTGGCTTTCAAGAACTTAAATGCACTCACAAACATGGAGTCTTTGCTGCATCACCAGGCAGGGTCCCCTAAAGTCTACTTTTGCAGAACATTGACAGTATACTCAGATAATGGTCTTCTTCCAGTAAATCTTAGTGAATGGAGTAGAAGCTACTAGGAAAGAGCCGTGTTCTCTACTAGTTACACGTATACTTACTAGTTTCTTGAAACCTTTAAGAAACTCAGGAGTTTTCACTTTACTTCAAGGTACAGCAAAAGAAATGTATCTTCAAAACTATGATATACGAAGTGTGATAAAAATATGCTGAATGTTTAAATAAAATTTATTACAGTAAAAGACACATTGCCATTTACCCCCCTCATAATACTCTCCCTTGCTTTAAACACACTTATCCCATCGTTCTGGCCACTTTATGAAGAAGTTCTGGAAGTCCTCTTCTGTGAGTGTCCTTAATTGTGCTGTCATGACTGCCTCAACGTCCTGAGTTGATTCAAAACATTTTACTTTTCATGGTCATTTTGACTTTGAGGAAGAGCCAGAAGTTGCACGGTACCAGATCTGGTGAATAGGGTAGATGAGGACACACTGTAATGTCTTTATTTGACAGAAACTGCCATATACCAGAAGTGATGTGTGACATGGAGACTTTCCATTGTGATCAACAAATATGGTGAATGCTAGTGCCAAGTGCCATCCACTGGAAAGGCAGGGATCTTCAATATGGGAAGCAGTGCATCGAGCCTTTGTAACAGTGTGTGACAAGTTTCCACTTATTCAGTGCAGTCATTTGGGTGTGAGCTATGATTAAGAGAACGTGTGTTTTAAAGTGTGCTGTAAATCATCCTCCATCATGACAATGCTCCATGTCACACATCGCTTCAGGTATTCAGCAATTTCTGTCAAATAAAAACATTATGGTGAGACAGTCAGACATCACAGAAGTGGCAGCTTGAAGAGTGCTTCTTGAAATCTCCTCTGGAAGTTACAACAATTTGAACAGCTGTAATTCAACAAAGGACTCCCTGCACATCCCACAAGTAAGCCTGCGAGACTTGCACTGATAATCAACTGAAGGTGGGTAAATAGGGCTAGTGGGAGAGGAAGGAAGGAAAAGTGCAAAGATGCAGGCTGTAGGCTGCAAGGCCCCAGGACTCATACCAGAGTCACAGTCTCAGGAGACTGGAAAATTCAGGCTTCAGACACACCCCTTGTGACCCACAGTTCTGCCTGTGGAATAAGCATACAAGGTAGTTGAATCCAGTGTTTAAAACAGAGACCTCAGGTGAGAATGCAGATTTCAACCCACACAGCCAGGCAGAAATCAGAAAACAAAGGCACAGAGCCTGACTGCCTCCTTCCCACCCTCACAGAGCTCGCCCCACCCCCACCCCCCTCAGAGTTAGAACTGGGCTTCTGAAGAAACGGGTAGCATTGTCGGATTCAAGAACAAAAGATCTACAATTCTCAGAACTGCACCAACAGTCCAGTCCCCTCAGACAACAGGAAAAGGGCTGGGGTGGAAGAGACAGCTCTGGGCAGGACACAGCCACAGGCTCTGGTTGCCTTTCTACATCCAACCCCACCCCCACCTTTCTGGGCAGATCCCTGCAGGTAATCAGAGAAGCAGAGACACACACTGGGCTCAGCATTTGGCTGAAGGGGAAGTTTTGGGATTTCAGAAGCTCTGGCTGTGGTGTTCTCAGAGTGTTTTTGTGGGCTGGCACAGAGACTGCACTGACCCTGTAGAAACAACTCACCACACCTCATAGCATACTGGAAGCCTGCCCCACCAACCTAGAGCTGCATTGCCAAGGGCACTCTGGGCACCTGGTGACTAGCACCACCTCTGCAAGCTGCATGAAGTTTTTTTCACAGCAGAGGACAGCCCACAATGGCCAAGAGAGACTGCTAGAGGGCACTAAAACAAGACCTGCTATGCAACATAGATGGGTGGTGGCTGGACTTAGCATATATATATGTATTTCCCTTGTCTTTCTTCATCTTCCTTTTTAAAAAAATTCTTTTTTGTCTCTTTTTCATCTTCTCTTTTCACTCTCTCTTTTCTCTTTTCTTTGCTTTCTTTTTTTCTCTTCTCTTCCTTTCTTTTTTTCTTTTTTCTACTCTTTTTATTGTTGTTTTTCTTTTGTCTAGTTTTGGTGTTGTTTTATATTTTTTTTCTGTTTTTGTTTGTTGGTTGGTTTGTTTTGCTTTTATTTTCTTGTTTTTGTTTTTTTTGGATTTTTCTTTGTTTTGATTGCTTGTTGTGTGTGGTTTTAGAGTGTGTATTTGTTTTGTGTTGTTGTTGGTTTGTGTTGTTTTGTAGGAGTAATCAAGGGCCCAGCACTGATCCAGGAGCCAAGACTACATCAAATTTGTAGAAACCACTGAACACACCCCTTAGCTCCCTGTAACCCCACCTGGCCAACCTACAACTGCATTGCCAGGGGTACTCTGGGCACCTGGGTGAATGGCCCTGCCTCCACAAACCATGGAGGATGTTTTCTACAGCAGCAAAAAATCTGCAATACCCTGGCGAGATTTTGTTGGTGAACGGTGATCCAAAAACTGCGCTGCAACCATTTGGGAGAAGTGCTTGGGAATTTGCGAGCCTGCAGTGGTGGCTGGTGGCAGTGTCCTCGGAGCACAATACAAGGTGGTCACAGGCCACATACAGGTGTAAGATCTGAATCTGCATTAACATTGTAAAAAGCACTGGTCAAATTTCATGACTCACTTGAACTCCACCCCATCCAGCTAATGCTGCATCGCCAAGGGCACTCTCAACATCAAGTCAGTGAGCCAGGCACAAGCTCCTAAGGAGCCTCTTTCAATAGTTGGAACTTATAGGCAACAAACAGGTGGCAACAAGCCTAGGGAGCCCTGGGCCATTGGCTAAGTTGCCTCAGGCCCAATATGGTGGCAGCTAGCCTCAGCTCATGGAGAGGCTACCCCACATGCCTCCATTGCCAGCACAGACAGCAGCCAATCACATATAGCTTTGAGGCACCTAACAGGTAGCCACAGGCTGATAACATACAGGGCTGAAATTGTCCTGCACAGAAGCCTTGCCCAAGAGATACCAGAAACAATACACCCAGAGGCCAGCTTCAGCCCAAACCAGAGCACTACCTGATTTCACCTACAAGAAGCATACCCAAAGGGGATTCTCAACAGGCACAAGAGCCTGCAGGGGTGAAACCTCCGCTGAGAATGTCAGCCCCCACACAGCAGCTCATACATTGTGGGCATTGCCAATCCTCATAGCTAGTCAGCCTGGGAGTCAATCCTACCTAATGACATGCCAAAAACAATCAAGGCCCAACTACAACAGAACCCTCACAACACAAGGGACACTTCTGGAAAACATACACAGAAGATTAGAGAGACTGAGCAATTTGACTACAAAGGTCATATACTACATAAGATCATACAGCAAAGACTGAGATACATAGGTGATCTACGTAATACATAGAATGCAACAGCCAGAATGAAGAAACAAAGAAACATGTCTTAGATGAAAGAAGAGAAGAAATTTCCAGAAATTGAACTAAATGAAATGGAGGAAGACAACCTACCAGATACAGAGTTTATAACACTGATGATAAGAATAATGAAGGAACTTTGTCAGGATCTCAACAAAGAAATATCAAGCATACAGAAAGATATGTAAACTATAAAAAATAATGAGACAGAAATAAGGAATACAATAAGTGAAGTGAAGAATACACTAGAAGGAATCACCAGAAGATTAGATGAAGTAGAGGGTTGAATCAACGATTTAGGAGACCAAGTAGTAGAATTCACCCAATTGGAACAACAACAACAAAAAAATAAAAATAAAAAAAACAGTGAAAATAGTTTAAGAGACCTGCAGGGCAACATCAAGCACAACAACATTCGCATCATAGGTATATCAGAAAAAGAGAAGGAGCAAGGATTGAGAACATATTTGAAGAAATAATGACTGAAAATTTTCCTACCCTGGTGAAGAAAAATGACATACAAGCCCAGGAAGTGCAGAGAGTTCCAAACAAGATGAACCCAAACAGACCCACACGAAGACACATCATAGTTAAAATGGCAAAGGTTGTAGACAAAGAGAGGATCTTAAAAGCAACAAGAGCAAGACAGCTAGTTACTTACAAGGGGCTCCCATAAGATTATAAGCTGACTTTTTCTACAGAATGTTTGCAGGCCAGAGGGAGTGGCAAGAAATATTCAAAATGATAAAAAACAAAGATCTACAACCAAGGCTGCTCTACCCAGAAAGGATATCATTTAAAATTGAAGGAGAGATATAGTGCTTCCCAAAAAAGTATAAATTAAGGAATTCATTACCACCAAGCCAATATTGCAGGAAATGTTAAAAGGGCTTCATAAGCAGAAGAAAGGTGCAACCAAATTAACTAATAAAAACCAGAAATATGAATAACAAAATAAAATAATAACAATAACGATGTACCTATCAATAATCACTTTAAATGTAAATGAATGAAATGCTCCAATAAAAAAACATAGGGTAAGGCCAGCCAAGTGGCATGTTGGTTGAGTTGGCTTGGGAAGCCAGCTCTGAGCAGCAGAGGCCCAGTTCAGAACGCACATTAAAGTCAGTGACACTGCACCCTCTACAGCTAAGATGGTGAACAACAGCTCAACGTGCAGCTGGGCTGCCATGAGTCACCAGCGAAGGCATAGACTGCATTGGAGCTGCAGTGGGTTCCCATAAGGTACCGTGAGCAGCCAGCAGCCAGCGTGAGCAGCTGTGAGCCACCGTGAGCGGCCATCCAGAGGCCGGCGACTGATCTGCCTCACCTGGGAAGAGTGCAATGATAATATCAACATGGGCCAGTGAAGCGATGTCCTCCACAACTAGACTGAA
>NW_017731925.1:743905-758587 GCF_001890085.2 Hipposideros armiger
CTTCCCTGATTCCCCAACACTGTCCCCCTCTCCCAATTCCCCAATAAAATGTTTTTTAAAAAAATAGGGTAGTTGAGTGGATAAGAAAACAAGACCTATGTATACGCTGTTTACAAGAGACCCACCTGAGATAAAAAGACACACAGACTGAAAGTAAATGGATCGAATAAGATATTTCACACAAATGGAAATGAGAAGAAAGCTGGAGTAGCAATACTTACATCAGATAAAATAGACTTTATAATGAAGGCTATAATAAAAGACAAAATAGGGCACTACATAATAAAAAGGGATCAATCCAACAAGAAGACATAACACTAGTAAATGTCCATGTACCTAACGTAGGAGCACCTAAATATATAAAACAGGTATTAACTGACATAAAGACAGAGATAGGGGATTTCAACAGCACACTGACACCAATGGACAGATCCTCCAGGCAGAAAATCAATATGGAAACAGTGGCCTTAAATGACACATTAGACCAGATAGATTTAATCAATATTTTTAGAGCATTTCACCCCCAAACAGCAGAGTATACATTCTTCTCAAGTGCACATGGAACATTTTTCAAGATAAACCACATGGTGGGGCACAAAAAAAGTCTCAATAAATTTAAGAAGATTGAAATCATGTCAAACATTTTCTCTGACCACAATGCTATGAAACTCGAAATCAATTACAAGAAGAAAACCAGGAAACACAAACACATGGATGCTGAATAACATGTTACTACATGGCAAGTGAGTCAACAATGAAATCAAGAAAGAAATCAAAGGTACCTTGAAATAAACAAAAATGAAATCACAATGACCCAAAATCTATGGGATACAGTGAAGGCAGTCCTTAGAGTGAAATTCATGGCAATGCAGGCCTACCTAAAGAAACAAGAAAAATCTCAAATCTACCATTTATCTTTACACCTAAAGGAACTGGAAAAACAACAGCAAAATAAGCCCAAAGGGAGTACAAGAAAGGAAATAATAGAGATAAGAGCAGAAATAAATGAAACAGAGACAAACAAACAAAAACAATACACAAGTTCAATGAAATCAAGAGCTGGTTCTCTGAAAAGATAAAAAAAATTGACAAGCCTTTAGCCAGACTCATAAAAAAAAGAGAAAGAAGACCCAAATTAATAAAATCAGAAATAAAAGAGAAGAAGTGACAACAAACACCACAGAAATACAAAAAAAAATTAAGAAAATTCTAGGAGCATCTACACGCAAACAAATTAGACAATCTGGAAGAAATGGATACATTTCTGTAAGCATACAATCTTCCAAGGCTGAATCATTAAGAAACAGAAGGGCCGGCTAAGTGGCTCAGTTAAGAGTGCAAGCTCTGAGCAAAAGGGTCACCGTTCGATTCCCACATGGGCCAGTGAGCTGCATCGAGTTGAACTGCTGCTGAGCTGGTGAGAGCATGTGCTCTTAGCAGCACGTTGCCCATTCTACACCCATATGGGATGATGGGCTGCACCCCCCCAGCAACTAAGATTGACAAGTGCCTCTGTGAGCTGAGTAGCTGCCAGCTGTCGACGGGTGGCCGGATGGCTCAATGTGCAACAAAGTTGCCAGTTGGACTCCCGCATGGAATGGTGGACTGCACCCTCCTGCAGCTAGATTGAAAGTGGCAACTGGACTTAAAGCTGAGCTTGTGCCCTCCACAGCTAAGATTGAAGAACAACAATTTGACTTGGAACTGATGAGTCCTGGAGAAACACAATGTTCCCCTTCCCCAATTCCCCAACACTGTTCCCCTCCCCAATTCCCCAATAAAAATATTTTAAAAAATAAAAGAAGAAGAAACAGAAAATCTGAACAGACTGATTACTACCAATGAAATTGAATCAGTAAGCAACAAGCTCCTAACTAACAAAAACTTGGGACCACATGGCTTCAGAGATGAATTTCACCAAACATTCAAAAAAGAACTATCACCTATTATCCTCAAATTAGTCCAAAAAATCCAGAAGGAGGGAAGGCTCCCAAGCTCATTTTATGAGGCAACTATCACCCTGATCCCAAAACCAGACAAAGACATTACAAAAAACTATATACTATAGGCCGATATCCCTAATGAACATAGACACAAAAATCCTCAACAAAATACTAGCAAACTGAATCCAGCAATACATTAAAAAGATCATACACCACGATTAAGTGGGATTCGTTGTTGGTATGCAAGATTGGTTCAATATTCGCAAATCAATTAACGTGATACACCATATTAACAAAATGAAAAATAAAAATCACATAGTCATATCAATAGATACAGAAAAAGCATTGGACACAATCCAGCAGCCATTTATGATAAAAACTGTCAGAAAACTGGGAATAGAGAGATCATATCTCAATATAATAAAGGCTATATATGATATACCAACAGATAACATTATACTCAATGGGGAAAGGCTGAAACCTTTCCCCTTAAGATCAGAAACAAGACAAGGTTGCCCACTTTCACCACTTGTATTCAACATAGTTATGGAAGTTCTAGCCACAGCAATCAGACAAGAAAAATAAATAAAAGACATCCAAACTGGAAAGAAAGAAGTAAAAATGTCATTGCATGCAGATGACATGATAATATATAGAGAGACTCCCAGAGACTCTACCAAAAAGATGTTAGAACTGATAAATGAATTTAGTAAAGTAGCAGAATACAAAATTAATATTCAGAAATCAGTTGCACTTGTATACACCAATAACAAACTATCAGAAGGTGAAATTAATAAAAACAGTCCTAGTAACAATTGCTTCAAAAAATAAAATACTTAGAAACAAATTTAACCAAGAAAGTAAAAGACCTGTACTCAGAAAATTATGAAACATTGAAGAGAGAAATTAAAGAAGATACAAATATATGGAAACATATACCATGCTCATGGATAGGAAGCTTTAATATAGTTAAATTGTCCATGCTACCTAAGGCAATATATGGATTCAACAAAATCCCTACCACGTTACCAATGACATTTTTCACAAACTAGAAAATATAATCCTAAAATTTATATGGAACCTTAAAGACACTGAATAGCCACGGCAATCTTGATTAATAAGGACAAAGTGGGAGGTATCACACTACCTGACACAAAATCATACTACAAGGGTAAAGTAATCAAACTAGCATGGTATTCGCATAGAAACAGAAATGTAGATCAATTAGACAGAATAGATGCCCAGAAATAAATGCATGCCTATATGGTCATTTAATCTATGAAAATAAAAGCAAGAATTAATGTTGGGGTAAAGATAGTCTATTTAGTAAATTGTACTGAGAAAATTGGACAGACACATGCAAAAAAATGAAGCTGGACCACCTTCTTACACCATATACAAGAACAAATTCAAAATGGATTAAAGACTTAAATGTAAGACCTGAAACCATAAAATTCCTAGAGGAAAATATTAGAAATAAATTTGCAGACATTACACTTAGTAATATTTTTACTGATATATCCCCTCAGGCAAGGGAATCAAAAGAAAAAGTAAACATGTGGAAACACAGCAAAGTAAAAAGTTTTTCCACAGCAAAGGAAACCATCAATGAAACAAAGCATTCTACTGAATGGGAGAAGATATTTTCCAATGATATATCTGAGAAGGGGTTAGTATCCAAAATTTATAAAACACTAATTCAACTCAACACCAAAAAACAAACAATCCAATTAAAAAATGGACAGAGGACATGAAGAGACATTTCTCTAAAGAGGACATACAGATGGCCAACAGACATATGAAAAAATGTTCAGTGTTACTAATCATTAGAGAAATTCAAATAAGAACCACAATGAAATACAACCTCACTGCTTTCAGAGTGGCTATCATCAATAAACAGACAAGTATTGGCAAGGATGTGGAGAAAAGGAAACCCTATTGCACTGTTGGTGGGATTGCAGATTGAAGCAACCACTATGGAAAACTTTATGGAGGTACCTCAAAAAATTGAAATGGAACTACCTTATGACCCAGCAATTCCACTCCTGTGTATCTATCCAAAGAAATCCAAAACACTAATTCAAAACAACATATGTACCCTTACGTTTATTGCAGTGCTATTCACAATAGCCAAGATATGGAAACAGCCAAAATGTCCATCGATAGATGATTGGATAAAGAAACTGTGGTATATGGCACTATTTCATCTTTCTTATGGCAGAATAGTATTCCATTGTGTATATATACCACATATTCTTTATCCAATCATCCATCATTGGACACTTTGGTTGTTTCTATGTCTTGGCCAACATAAATAAAGTTGCAATGAACATTGGGGCATGTATATCTTTACAGATAAATGTTTTCAAATTTTGGGGGTAAATATCCAGGAGAGAGATTGTTGGGTCATATGGTAATTATATTCTTGATTTTTTGAGGAACCTCCACACTGCCTTCCATAGCGGCTTCACAAATCTGCATTTCCACCAACAGTGTACGAGCATCCCTTTTTCTCCACAGTCTCTCCAACACTTATTATTTGTCTTGTTGATGATAGCCATTCTAATTGCTGTGAGGTGATAGCTCATTGTGGTTTTTATTTGCATTTCTCTGATGATTAGCGATGTTGAGCATTTTTTCTTATGTCTATTAGCCATCTCTATGTCCTCTTTGGAGAAGTGAACACATAATGTGATATATAGATGATGTATTATAGAATTGTACATCTGAAACTTATATTACTTTACTATCAATTTTCACCCCAATAAACTTTAATAATACAAAAAAAGAAATGGAAAGTAAAAAAAAAGAAAAAAAGAAAAGAAACTGTGGTACATTTATACAATAGATTATTACTCGGCCATAAAGAAGAATGTAATATTACCATTTGCAACAACATGGATGGACCTAGAAAATATTATACTAAGTGAAATAAATCAGATGGAGAAAGACAAATACCATATGATCTCACTTATATGTGGAATCTAAAGAACAGAATAAACGAACAAACAAAACAGAAATAGACTCAGGGATATAGGGGAAAAAACAGGATTATTAGGAGGGAGGGCATGGGGATGGCAGAGAAGGTAAAGGGATTGGAAAGTACAAATTATTAATCACAATATAGCCATGGGGATTTAAAATATAATCAATAATGTTGTAAATATTTTGTAGTGGGTCAGATGGGCACTTGTCTTATTAGGGAAACCACTTCATGGACTGTACAGATGTCTGACCACTGCACTGTACACCTGAAGCTGAAGCTGAATAATATGGAATGTCAACTATAATTATATATATATATATATATATATATATATATATATATATATATATATACAGGATGTGGAATACAGAATAGGGAATAGAGTCAATGAAGTTGTAACAGTGATATATGATCTAAGAGGAATAGTAGATTGGGGGAGAGTGGTTATCAATTTGTGAGGGGTGTCAATGTCTAACTATTACATTGTTTTTTACACCTGAAGCTAATAAAAAAAAAATGGTGTGTCCTCATCCACCTTATTCACTGGATCTGGCACCATGCGACTTCTGGCTCTTCCCCAAAGTCAAAATGATTCAGTACATCGAAGTAGCCATGACAGCATAACTAGACACTCACAAAAGAGGACATCCAGGGGCCGACCGAGTGGCGCGATGGTTAAGAACTCGCTTGGGATGCCAGAGGGCCCCGGTTCGGATCCCACATATGAGGGCCAGTGACACTGCCCTCCACAGCTAAGATGCTGAACAACAGCTCAACCTGGAGCTGGGCTGCCATGAGTCGCCGGCGACGGCGTGGGCTGCAGCCCCTGTGGCAGTGGATTGCTATGGGCTACCATGTGTGTGGCCAGCAGCCAGCGTGAGCGGCCAGCAGCCGCAGTGAGCAGCCGTCCAGAAGCTGGCGACTGATCTGCCTCGCCAGAGAAGAGCGCAATGATGGTGCCAACTTGGGCCAGTGAAGCAACATCCTCCACAACTAGATTGAAGAACAAAACGACAGCAACTTGTCTGTTCCCCTTTCCCCAATTCCCCAGCACTGTTCCCATCCCCCCAATTCCCCAATAAAAAAAAAAATAAAAAAAAGAGGACATCCAGAACTGCTTCAGAAAGTGGCAAAAACAAAGGAATAAGTGTGTTTGAAGTGAGGGTGAGTATTTTGAGGGGGATTAATGGTAATGTGTCTTCTAGTGTAACAATTTTTTTTATTTAGACATTCACTGTATTGTTTACTCACACCTCATATTTTGAGTTCCCCTATGTGCCTTCTGTTTGGACAGTCTCTTTCTCCCACTTTGTAGACAGCAAGATGTGATAGAAAGATCAAGTCAGTCATGCTTGCTTTGAATCCTAGAACCGTTTACTAGGTGTATGATCTTAATCTCTTTGATCATCAGTAAAATAATAATGTTAGCATCCAACTGGTAGAGTGGTCATGAGAATTTAATGCAATGACATACGTAGCAGTGCCAAGCATAATGTATTGTACATAGTAATATTCAATAAATATTGGCTTCTCTTTTATAGTGTCTTCCTATAAACTCCAGATCCTCAGAGACATTATTCTTTTCTCTAGTTATCTTGTCCCTGCCCAACATAGAACATGTTGCCTTACAGCTTCATCCTTGACTGCCCCCACACACACCAACCCCTGACCTAATGAGGTCATGAGGAAGTGTCTCAGAATGCTGAGACCTAGTGGAATGATATCAGTAAAGCTTCCTCAAGGGATTGTCTTGGAACGCTGAGACCCAATGGAATGATGTTGGTTATCTCCCTTATTTTCATGGCCATGGTACAGCTTCACCATCCTGGGGGTTGTGTATGTGTGGGAATATAAAGGCAAAGCAGGTCTTGGAATACAAAGGGGCTGGTTGATGGAAATTAGCCATAAGGCACTTACCACACAGACTTTAGAAAAAACAAGTTACACTTCTTTGAAGTTTCTTAATAAAAGCTACGCATTGGCCCGATTCGGGGCTCAGTTCCAGAGAGAGACTGCAGCCCCCTGGCCTCGCTTTAACTCTATAATTGACTTTTGTGTTTCTTTAACCCTGTGCTGTCCCACTCACTCCCCATCATCCTTGATGCATGAGACGCAGCAACAACATACTTTGTATTAATCAATACCTGAAGACTTGGGTTTAAGTGGTTCCATTATTAGCAAACTATGACATTAATATAAATTACTTAACTTGTGGCTGCTTTGGGTTTTTCATATCTTAGAAGGTGATATATAACAATGTTGCTTTGTATACCTGAAACTAATTTTTAAAGAAGAAACAGAAAATTTTAAAAATGGATTAAAAATATATGAAATAATACTGTGTTGTTTTCAGCTGCTAAATTTGTGGCAATTTGCAACAAAGCAATATATCACTAATACAGTAAGCCTGGGCGAGGCATTTCTAATCAGCTCTTAGGTGACTATTGATGATGCTGGTGCATATCCACCCTCAGAGTAACAAGACATATTACAATACACAATAATTCCAAGACTCAGTGTGATAATGGACATTAGGGATAAATGACTGGGTGTGCTTCAAACTGAAACAAAGTTTAATGATTCTTAAACCCTCAATTTAACCTCTATTTTCTAAAGTTGACTCTCATGTGACCTTTGTGGGAAATTCCCACTTAAACTTCCAGGCATCTATTTCCAATTAGAATCTCATCTTTTTCTTATTTTTGCAAGAAAATTAAATATATTCCTAATCAAATGCAAACAGCACAACACAAAGAGGTAATTATAATTTTCATCAATTCAATTATCAATTTTTATCAGTCCAATCTTATTTAACCACACATGGTATTATAAGTAACAAGACCTTAATGATTACACTTGAAGATATTAAAATAAGAATGTGCAAGTTCAAATTTTTTTTTATTTTGCCAAATACAAGTTATCATTCACAAAATAAGTTTTGCACTTACTATCTTATTACACCACTTTTTATGATTTTCTTGTTTTGACTGTGTGGTTGTACACCACTAGGTATAGAGGAACATCTGTTCTACAGAGAGGCTGATTTACTCGGTCACATTGTCAGGAGTATTAGGACTAAAGGATTTATCTCCATGGGCCTACAGCTGTCAGAATTATACCAGCTAAGGGCTTCATTTGCCATGGCAGTCTATCTTGTGTTGACAAAGAAGAGTACTGAGTCTGGAGATCACTGAAGGTAAAGTCAGAACTCAGTTATTGCTGATCTTTTTTGTACTTATTCTATGAAAAAAAGCAAGTCATTTACCCTGGATCATTTTTTCTGCATTTGTTAGATCTTACTAAACTTTCTGTTGAATTCACTCTAATACATTTAAAAAGTATTTATTTAGTAGATTACTGTCCCAGGAGAAAAGCCGTATGAATCACACATAGTGCCTGCCCTTATGTAATTCATGATCTAGTGGGGGGGGGAACCAATTATCATACAGTGTGATAACTGCCCAAGAGATGTATAACTGCAATAGAGGTAATATCTAATTTTGAATTTGAGGTATAAGTAATATTTTGTCAAATAAAGGAAGAGGGGATTCCTAGCAGAAAGTGCAGTGTATTCTATGATGGAAAGAGCAAAAAGTATAAAATTCAGCGTGGTTAGAACATGGGAGACAGGGGAGAAGGCGGTGGGGGGGAGAGAAAGCTGGAAAATAATGTAGGGATCAAAACATGATGGTTGGTAAACCACATAACAGACTTTGCACTTTAAGTTAAGACAAGGTTTTGGATCTCAGGACCCTGTTATATTCTTACAAATTGTGGAGGGCCCCAAAGAGCTTTAGTTTGTGTGTTACATCTGTAAATACTTACAATACTAGAAGTCAAAACCGGGAAATTTTAAAATATTTACTCATTTAAAATAATTAAAAACCCATTACTTATTAGCATAAGTATTTTTATAAATCTCTTCAATATTTGGCTTATATAGAAAACAGGCTGATACTCATATCTGACTTCAGCCAACTTATTGTAATGTCACATAACCTCTGAAAAATTCTACTGTAGCATACTGCTTTTTTTTAAGGTGTGTGGGCTCTCAGCTTCCCCCAACTATTTTTTTAGTTTCTCAACTGTGGAGACTGGTTGTGTAAGCTTGGACAAGTTATTTATTGTTAATCTTTGTATCATCCTGACTTTTAATTTTGATTATTTAATGTGTCATGTCCCGACCAGTAATGCAGAGACACACACATGCTTTCAGATAGCAGCAGAAACTACATTGGCAGGCAGCATGACAAAGTGGAATAAATGTGGTTAAAAACAACTGTTCTTTATTTAGTGCTTATGGATCAGGCATAAGAATGTCACATTCATTGTCTCATTTAACCCTCAAGAGGTGGGATAAGGACTAGTACAACATGGTACGCAATTCAGTCACTAATAAATTCCACTGAAATAAAAAAATTCTACTATATAGTCATGAAAGAATGAAAGTGAAAATAGCAAATAATACCTCAACATTATTATGAACATTGTTTTGACTCTACAATTTTATCTCACAGACTTCTAGATATCGCACAGACCATAAGTTGAGAAACACTATCTTCAGACAATGAGAAAACCTTGAAGGGTTCAAAGAAGGGAACTAGACACAATCAGAGTTTCACTTTTGGAAACTTACTCTGCAGAGAAGAGAATGTGTTCTAGAGAAATAATAATAGAATCAGGTAGGCTAGTATAGATTCCAAAAACGTATATGTGATCATATCTAGCTTTACTGAGCTACCCAGAAAGGGTTTTAAATGATATCAAACATGCCAAATATTTACTACACAGTTAGCTCTTAGTGTTTTTGCTATAGAAATCATCATCTTACTATGAATAATCAGGATAAAATCCAGTTTAGAACTAGAGTCAGAAATGCAGCAAACCTTGACAAGAGATGCAAATTCTTTAAGGAATCTGCAGGACTGCAACTCAACCAAGCAATCACTCCCTTGCCAATTAGATTCTATAGACCAAAGGAATGGATGAAAGTGAAGATGTGTTTAGTTAAGAACCTGGCAAAGAAAGCACTGGATCAAGAAAAACTGTGTATAACTAATAATTTAATTAATAATAATTATAATAATAATAAACTACTAATAAGTAACATTTTTAGCAGTTACTATATGCCAGGTATTGTGGCAAAATCTTTATCATTTTAACTTAATCTTCACAACAACCTTATGAAGTAGATAATATTATCATCATTCCCAAGTGGTATTATTATCATCTCCATATCCAGGATGAGAAAACTAATTGGGGGGGGGGCGGGCAATGAGATAACTATGACTAGGCAAAGGTAAAATGAAGTAACTCAACCAAGGTTATGAAACTAATAAAGGGCAGAGCTAGGATTGGCGCCTGTGTCTGTCTGACTCTAAAGCCTGTGTTTAGTCACTGTGCTAAATATACATGGCAAATCACAATGCAAAACACCCCATGAATAAAGCTAGATTCTGTATTAAATAGATTATTCACAATTCATGATAACTAAGTGGTCGACTAGATAAGACCTGATGCTTAAAGCAACATTTTTGTCCACCCTAGAAACAAGAGATCTAAAGTAATAAAGTTTATTGCCGAGAATGGTTGATATTTAGGGTGAAAGCATACCTTTCTGAGGAACAGACACAAAATAATTTATACTTTGATTGGTGTTTACAATTTCAAAAATCTAGCCATTGCCAATAATTGGGAGGCAATGCAAAACAGTGCTTAAATCTAATCAGACTGTTTGGATTTGAATCCCAACTCTACCACTTACTAACCATATAACATTTGGCTAGTCACTTATCTTACCTATGCATCAGTTTCTGTAGCCCTAAAATAGAAACAATAATAGTACCTAATTCAAATGGTGTTTTTTTAGAATTAGATGATATATGTCAAGTGTTGATTATAGAGTATATCACAGATTAAATCTCAAAAAATATTAAATATCACAAATTAAATGCCCAAAACTATTAAATATCATAATTAAATTCTACCTGAAGAGCTCCTCCTTTACCATAGTTATTTAGGGTATTATTTAAACATTTTTAAGGCCTGAATTTTTTTATATTCAAGTAAAGTTGTACAAACAGATGTCTAAGTTCCCTGCCAGTTTCAAGTTTCTGTGTTATCAAGTTGGCCTAAAATTTCCACTCTCCCTCTATACTGTTACAATGGAGGCTTTGCCAAAATGATCAAATACTCATTGAGATAGAGAGATTTATAGTCCCAGACTCAAACTAACCAGATTAAGGTCTGAATTTTTGATAGAATGGTCTGGATCTTTTGGCATTTTCTGAATAGAGTCTTAATCTGCTAAGCTTACCATAATACTTTTTTTACCATAATACTTTGAAGAACTTAAAGTTTAAGTAGAATTGGGTTTACTAAGAGGCAAACATTCTCTAAATGTCAAGTAATTATAATAATCATTTTACCTATGACATTGGGAAAAATTCTTGACCTCCCTGTACTTATAACAAAACCTTCTTTTCTTTCAAGGCACACCCATCAACATAAAGCACAACATCAACATAGTTTCACAAGATTCTTTTTATTTGTGCAAACACACACACAAACACACACCATTTAGCTATTGCTGAATTTTGTTATTCCCTTTTGCTTAGTTTAGGGCAAAGGCTGCCATTTCAGGATTGAAGCAGAGTCCTTGTGGCTCCTAAGAAGAAGGTGATAAAGAGTTTACTGGCGATGCAGTCTTAATTGAGTGAATTGCTGTCTCTGAGAGTTGCTTCCTTAAGTGGGAATGGATGCAGTTGTTTTGTTGGTATCAAGCTACTTGGAATCATTGATATATAACAAGTCAAGTTCTGACTTTACAAGATATTCTCAAAGATATGAACAACTTTCTAAAAAAGTAGACGAAAGTCTGACCTGCAAAGATGACAACAAGAACAACAAAAACATTCCAGAATACTGGAGGATACTGTGCTTAAGGGAGACAAGAGGATTAAGGCAAGGCAGATAATAGTGAGTTTGTGTTGGGCTTACACATTTGTCCACTGAGACATTCTGTTCTTAATACCAAAGAGTCTTACATGCAGTCTTTATCTTCCAAAATTAGAGATGAGATAAAGGAATCTTGCTTACACATGGAATCTCACAGCTGGAAAAGTCCTTAAGGGCCACCTAGCTTAGTTTCCACATTAAGTGACTTCCCACAGGTCACACACTTAATGATAGAGCTAGAATCAGAATTCCAGTTTCTTGATTTATAATTTATTGTGCTTTTTAATTTGTTGTTTTTAGTTTACCATAAGTCTTCATAAGTTGAGTCTATAAAAATGTTTATATAATGTACTTATTAAATAATTTATTTGTAAAGGAAGTTCTAAATCATCAAAATAAGTGAAAGTCCCAGTATGGTGAAGTGCCTAAGATAATACTCAAATCAATTCCTGGTAGATATAATTCACTGGTAAATCTATGGAATGTCAAACTAAAACACACACAGTATCCATAAAATGGATATAAACAGAAAACCTTCCAATTATACAGTAAGAACAGAGGAGAGGCAATCAGAAGTAAAAATGGGAAAATTTTGTCAGCCTAGTAATAGGCCAGGAAGACTTCTAGAGAAGGTCAGCTATGAATGTGGGAGATGTATTTCCAAATGCCTTGCCTTCTTCTGCTTTGTCTCTTCTTGAGTTCAGTTCTCATGCTAAAACCCCCAACTTTTACAATTCTCCCTTTACCTTTTCCCTGGTTTTCCTCTTTCAGCCCACAAAGGATATGTGCTGGCAATTCAAGGTGTTGATTTAACCATCATATCTCATTCTTCTTCCTACAATGTTAGTTATAAAAGTAGGGGAAGTGGCAGAAATGTATGGGTTACCCATTATAATGTGTATTCCCAAAATAGCTGCTACACAGTAGATAACCAATGACTATCCAATAAATATTGCTTACTTTTATTCTACTGCCACAGATGAAATCCTATAAATCTTAGACACTATGAAATGTTTCTAGAATCCCAATGATGATGAAAATGACTCAGAGAAATATCATGTACTCAGCTTTACCCAGATGAAACCTTAAGAAAGTTACTTATTCACAGATTGTGAGAGTTAGATGCTAGAATCAGGATAACTTACAGGGGGTAGGGAAATGAGGGAGATGAACATGAAGTAGAAAAGGGATAAAAGAATATCAGGGGAATCAAAACAACTAATCTTGGAATTCCATTCCAACTATGTTGATATAAGTGGTACCAAACTTGTTTTCTTACTGTAAACAGTTATAAAACTGAACAAAGTATATGAAGTTGTTTTCAGGCATTGGACAAAAAGCACCACAGGATGCAATGCTTGAAAGAAGAACAACAGAAAAGACGAGCACCATGTTCGCTATAGTCTCCCTATCAGTGTACAATTCCAACCTCAACACAGAGAGGTGGAGTCCAAGCAGAGCATGAGAAGAGACAATAGAATTAAAAGAAATACTAAAAACTATTTAATTAACTCAAAAGAAAACAGGAAAAGAGGAAAGGGTGAACACAGACACATAAAACAACTGAAATACAACCATCAAATGATAGAATTAACATGAGCCACATCAATAAATACATTAAACATATATGGAAGAAGCACAGTAAGAGTCCTTTATTATCACTCTGGATAAAAATGAGACCCAAATACCTATTGTGTGCTGGTGTTGCACTCAAAATATAGAGACAAATAGATTGAAAGTAAAACAATGCAAAAAGAAAGCCAGTTTATCTGTATTAATATCAGACAAAGCAGATTATGAAATAAAGATTATTACCAGAGATAAATAGGAATATTGCAAGTGATGAAAAGGGCACTTTATGAGGAAGACAATAATATCTTAAAAGTATATGATCCTGATCCAGCCGGTAAGATGAAGGATCACACCAAAATTACAAATAATTTATAAGATATTCAACCTCAGAAGTTCCCTGGACACTAGATGAGCAGAACCTCTAAATGAAGGACTTAAAGAGGAGGCCACATCGAGTCTGGTAGGAGGGGTAGAGATGAGAGAGGGCGAACACCATGAGAGACACCTCAGCAATGGGGAGGCTTCTCCGGTTGGGGGAGAGACCCTCTGGCCCCACACTGCGCTCACCAGCCCAGAGTTATTTTACCAGGAAGGGGAATTCTACACTAGCTGGAAGTAGAAAATAGTGAGGATTCTCTTTGCTCAATTCAGTGAGGCTGAGGGCAGCTGGAGAATCAGCGGAGTCAGCAAACCTACTCGCTTGCTGGTGATATAATACATCGAAGGAATCAGAGAGACAGCCAGAATTAAGAAACAAAGAAACATGTCCCAAGTAAAAGATCAGAAGAAACCTGAAGAAATGGAACTAAATGAAACAGTGGTATCCAACCTTTCAGAGACAGAGTTTAGAACACTGATGACAAGAATGTTTAATGAACTTAGTGAGGACATGAAGAAGCATACAGAAATCATAAAAGACAACCAGGTAGAACTAAAGAATACAATAACTGAAATGAAGAGCACACTCGAAGGAATCACTAGAAGATTAGATGAAGCAGAGGATGGGATCACTAATTTAGAAGACAAAATAGCAGAAATCACCCAGTTGGAACAACAAAAAGAAAAAAAAGAAAAAAACAATGAAAATAATTTAAGAGATCTGTGGGACAACATCAAGTGCAACAACATTTGCATCATAGGAATACCAGAAGGAGATAGAAGAAGCAAGGGATCAAGAATGTATTTGAAGAAATAATGACTGAGAACTTCCCTTCCCTGGTGAAG
>NW_017731925.1:759442-760663 GCF_001890085.2 Hipposideros armiger
GGGGACTTCAACACCCCATTGCCACCAATGGACGGACCCTCCAACAGAAAATCAACACAGAAACAGTGGCCTTAAATGACACTTTAGACCAGCTGGATTTAATTGATATTTTTACAGCATTTCACCCCAAAGAAACAGAATATACATTCTTCTCAAGTGCACATGGAACATTCTCCAAGATAGACCACATGTTAGGACACAAAACCAGTCTCAATAAATTTAAGAAAATTGAAATCATATCAAACATCTTCTCTGACCACAATGCTATAAAACTAGAAGTCAATTATAAAAAGAAACCTGGAAAGCACACAAATACATGGAGGCTGAATAATATGCTACTAAATAGCGACTGGGTCAAAACGGAGATCAAGGAAGAAATCAAAAGCTATATCAAGACAAACGACAATGAAAACACAACAACTCAAAATCTATGGGATGCAGCGAAAGCAGTCCTAAGAGGGAAATTCATAGCAATGCAGACCTACCTAAAGAAAGAAGAACAATCTCATATCAACAGACTATCTTTACCCCTAGGGAACTGGAGAAAGACCAGCAAAACAAGCCCAAAGTGAGTACAAGGAAGGAAATAATAAAGACCAGAGCAGAAATAAATGAAATAGAGACAAAAAAAAACCCAAAAAAACAAAACAAAACGTCAATGAAACAAAGAGCTGGTTTTTTTAAAACATAAAAAGCATCGACAAACCCTCAGCCAGACTCACCAAGAAAAAAAGAGAGACGACCCAAATTAACAAAATCAGAAATGAATGAGGAGAAGTGATAACAGATGCTACAGAAATACAGGTAATTGTAAGAAAATACTATGAGCAACTATATGCCAACAAATTTGACAATCTGGAAGAAATGGATAAATTTCTAGAAGCTTACAGTCTACCAAGTCTGAACAAAGAAGAAACAGAAACTCTGAACAGATTGATTACTACCAAAGAAATTGAGTCAGTAATCAACAAGCTTCCAACAAACAAAAGTCGTGGACCAGATGACTTCACAGGGGAATTTTACAAAACATTCAAAAAAGATTAATAGCTATTCTCAAACTATTCCAAAAAATATAGAGAGAGGGAAGGCTCCCAAGCACATTTTATGAGGCCACTATTACTCTGATCCCAAAATCAGACAAAGATATTACAAACAAAGAAAACTAGAGGCCAATATCCCTAATGAATATAGATGCAAAAATCCTCAACAAAATACTAGCAA
>NW_017731925.1:764443-765333 GCF_001890085.2 Hipposideros armiger
ACGTAACTACAATATTGCCACAGGGACATGAAAGACAGTTCGAGGAATATAATTAATAATGTTGTAAATATTTTGAAGGGTGTCAGGTGGTCACATGTCTTGCTAGGGAGACTGCATCACGGATGGGGTAGAGGCTTGCTTGATCACTGCACTGTACACCTGAAGCTGATGTTGTATAATATTGTATGTCAAATGTAAGTGAATATATATATATATATATATATATATATATATATATAGTCATGGGACGTGGAGCATAGTGTGGGAGTGGGGTCAAGGGAATTGTAATAGATACATATGATATTCGGCGTAAGTGCAGCGGCGGATTGGGGGAGGTGGGGTTGTCACCTCAAGGGGTAAAAAGTATATCTATTGCACTGTGTTGTATAGCTGAAATTAATTCTAAAAAATGTGTATTTCACAATAAAAATAATTTAAAAATAGAAAGGATATGATCCTAATAACAGATTTTCAAAATACATAAAGTAAAAATTGACAGAACTAAAAGGAGAAATTGAGAAATGAACAATTGTTTTTAGAGATTGTTGCCTTTTTTTACTCAGTTAACTGCTCGAAGTTGAAAAGAAACCACTAAAACAGAAGATATGAACAACATTATCAACGAATTGGACCTACATGACATTTATAGGCTACTACACCTTGCAACATCAGAAAACAACTTTTTAACTTCGCTTAGAATATTCATCAAGGTAGATCACATGCTAAGTGAGGAAATTATAGCTCATTAAATAAAAAATGTTTGAGGGTCAGCCAAGTGACGTGATGGTTAAGAACTGGCTTGGGACACCAGAGGGCCCCGGTTTGGATCCCACATATGAGGGCCAGTGACACTGCCCTCCACAGCTAAGTTGCTGAACAACAGCTCAACC
>NW_017731925.1:767453-773162 GCF_001890085.2 Hipposideros armiger
ATATATGTATGTATATATATATATGGTATATATATATATATATATATGTGTATATATATATATATACACACACACACACACAATAGAATATTATTCAACCATAAGAAAATGAGGAAGTCTTACCATTTGTGACAACATGGAAGGACCTTGAAATGATTATGCTAAGTGAAATAAGTCAGACAAAGACAAATACTGAATATTCTCACTTATATGTGGAATCTAAAACAAAACAAAACATGCCAAAGTCAGAGAAAAAGAGATCATTTTGTGGTTACCAGAGGCAGGGGAGGGAGAATTGGTATAAGATAGTCATAAGATACAAACTTCCAGTTTTAAGAACTAGGGATGCAATGTACAACTGTATGATATATAGGAAAGTTTTTAAGAGAGTAACCCTTAAATTCTATCACTATACACACAGACAAAAGGTAATTATGAGAAGGAATGGAAACATTAACATTATTGTGGTAATCACTTTGCAATATAGATGTGCGTCAAATCATCAAAGTGTACACCTTAAAATCATGTTACATGTGAATAATAACTATGTAGCTGAGGAGAAAAAAGATGCTCAAGAGCATTAGTCATGAGAAAAAGGAAAATTAAAACCATAACCTGATAATCACTTCACACCTAATAGAATGGCTCACATGTAAAATTAGGTCTCCATTACCAAATGCTGGCAAAGTTGTTGAACAACTAGAACCCCATACATCACTGAGGGGAATGTAAAATGATACAATTACATGGAAACAATGGCAGTTTCTTATAAAATTAAGCATATACCTTCCCAAGCTTTAGGTATTTACGCAACAGAAATGAAAACCTAGGTTCACCAAAATACTTGAATGAGAATGTGCATAGTAACTTTTGTAAAAAAGTCAGGCGACTTCCGGTAAGATGGCGGAATAGACAGACGCTGTGCCAACTACCTCCCAGGATCACAACAAAATTAGAAATAATTTATAAGATATTCAAACCCTGGACCCTAGATGAACAGAACCTCTAAACGAAGGACTTAAAGAGGAGGCCACGTCAAGTCCGGTAGGAGGGGTGGACACGAGAGAGGGTGAACCCCGTGAGGATCACCTCAGCAGTGGGGAGGCTTCTCCGGTTGGGGGTGAGACCCTCCGGCCCCACACCACGCTCACCACCCCAGAGTTACGTTGCCGGGAAGAGGAGTTCTACGATAGCTGGAAGGAGAAAATAGTGAGGACTCTCATTGCTGGACGCAGTGAGGCTGAGGGCAGCTGGAGAACCAGTGGAGCCGGCAAACTGACTCGCTTGCTGGTGAGCACTCACCTGGTTCCTGGTGGAGGGAGTGGCTTTGTGAGCGGGGCCCAGGAGCCTCCGGGAAGGACTGAACTGAGTGCCTTTGGCGCGGGAGCTGGAGGTTTTTGCAACCATTGTTCCCCTGGTGTGGAGATTCCACACGAGTGGTGCACTGGAGGCCGCCATTTTTTCAGGGCTGGGCCCGCCCACAGAGGCTCAGGTCTGGGACTGCACTCCTCTGCTGGAATTGGCGCAGGAGTGCGTGCGTGCGTGCTTGCGCATGGGGCCTTGGATCCCCACCCTCCATACTGTTTGTGCTGCGTAGCCAGGGAAATGCCAGGCAAGTGCGATCGACTACAACAGACTGCCTACTGAGACCCGGAAGTGCGCGACTCGCCTCAGGTCCCTGATTTCTGTACTGCGTGTGCAGAGTTGTCTTAGTGGCAATTGGCTGTCGGGCTGCTCGGTCTGATCTCTGAGCGGCTGATTGGGACAGGCTGAGACAGGGAGTTTTCCTGGGAGTGTAGGGCCATGAGCTGTGCGCCTGCGTGACTCAGCGGGGGCTTTCCAGGCGAGTTTGTGTGGGTTGGCTGCTGATGCAGAAGTGCATGCTGCTCTGACTTGGTGGGGGCCACTGACCATACCCTGTGGTGCCTTGGGGACCTGCCCCACCCACCTAGAACTGTGTTGCCAGGTTCACCCTGAGCCCCTGGTCCCTGGCTCCTACCTCTGCAGGCCACAGAGGGTTTTTAGCAGCAGCAGACAGCCCGCAACAACCTGTGAGGATTTTTGGTGGTGAGCACAGTTCCAGAGCACACAGCAACTAATTGTGGGAAGCTTACTTCAAGTCTAGAGGGAGGTCGGCACATGACACACTGAGCCCTTCCCCCCAGCAGCTGGTGCTGAGTCACCCAGAATCTCTCTATTGCTAAGCAAGTGGTCTGCAGATTACAGCGGGCAGAGAGCTCCTCCTTTTTTTTTTCCTTCTCTTTTTCCCTTTTTCTCTTTTTTTCTTTCTAGGTGATCTAATACATTGAAGCAATCAGAGCAACAGCCAGAATGAAGAAACAGAGAAACATCTCCCAAGTAAAAGATCAGAAGAAACCTCAAGAAATGAAACTAAATGAAACAGAGGTATCCAACCTTTCAGAGACAGAGTTTAGAACACTGATGTAAGAATAAAAAAGTCAAAACTGAAAAGAACCCAAATATCTATTAGTAGTTACATGGATAAACAGATTATGGTATATTCATACAATGGAATACCATTCAAAAAAGAACAATCTATATATACAACAACATGAATGAATCTTACCAACATTTTGCTGAGTCACAGAAGCCACAAGCAAAAACAATACAGGCTGTATTATTGCATTTATATGAAGTGTTAGAATAAGCAAAATAAATTTATGGTGGGAGAATCTTAGAGAGAAATTAAAAACAATAATAAAATGTGCCCCTGAGAACAGAAAATGAGAATACCACTAACCGAATAAATGGAAACAATAGGAAAGTGGTTTGGCAGGAAACAAGAAAGCAGCAATGTCCCTTTCCACTGCAGAAGGATAACCCTTAGAAACGAGATTCACAAGTCATTTCTAATGCAAACCAAACTGCACTGCTGAAAGCAATACAATTTAAGTAAGTGGTATAGAGGAAAGAACGTCTGACTGACCCTCTGGTAATCTAAATTAGAGACTAATTTAGTTAACTTTTGGAAATTTTATTTCCATTTCCAAGTGGTTTCAAACCTTTTATGAACTGAGGGGTTAGATTATATAACTTCCAAGCCCAGTCTACTTTGGCTATTGTGATTTAGCTTGAATTCCAATACATACCACCTTCCAACATGTAAATGAACTTGCAGGATAAGGGTCCATTCCTTGGGTCCCAGTAGCAGAGAGGCAAAAATATGGGCTTTGCTTTGATGTCATGCACAAGACAGGTTAAAGAGCAACTGAGTAAACTGATGCTAACTCCAGTTCAATTGCATTGTTCCCCTATATCTTGCTTTCTCTACATCTTGCACCTCTAAATCTCTCAACACAAAAACTGTGGTGTTATCATCTGTTTTGTGTTAAAGCAGTGCCCAATTTATAACTTCTGCGTGCACCTTCCTTTTAGAGGATGATTGTTGCTTGAGAAGTGACACTGCATTTTCATTAGAGATAAGGATTTCAAGCAATGCATCTGGGTGTGGGTTTAGAGTTATGGTCTCATTTTGTGAATTGAATTCTCAGGAGTGCACTTAGGCTTGAGATGTCAAACAGTACGGTAGTGAATGTTTAGCTATCAGAAATATATATATATATATATATATATATATATATATNGACTGATCTGCCTCGCCCGGGAAGAGCGCAATGATGGTGCCAACTTGGGCCAGTGAAGCAACATCCTCCACAACTAGACTGAAGAACAAAAGGAGAGCAACTTGTCTGTTCCCCTTCCCCCAATTCCCCAGCACTGTTCCCCTTCCCCCAATTCCCTAGCACTGTTCCCATCCCCCCAATTCCCCAATAAAAATCTTTAAAAAAATGTTTGATAAATACCCAGAAGTGGGATTCCTGGGTCATAAGGTAGCTCTATTTTTAATTTTTTGAGGAATCTCCATAACGTTTTCTATAGTGGCTACACCAATTCACATCCCCCCCAACAGTGCATGAGGGTCCCCTTTTTTCCACATTATTGCCAACACTCATGAAATCTTACAAGGTGTGTTACCTAATAATAGTGGAATTCAATTAGAAGTTAATAATATGATGTCTAGAAAATTTTTAAATATTTGGAAATTAAATATAACACATCTAAAATAACCCACAGATCAAAAAAGAAATAATAAGAAAAATTTAAATACTTCCACTGAAAAATAATGAAAATAATATATCAAAATCTGTGGGAAGCAGCTAACTCAGTTATTAGATGGAAAAAGTGTAACATTAAATGCTTATATTAGAAAATACAGGTTTGAAATCAATTATGTATGCATTTGCCTTAGGAATATAAAGAAAAGTTAATTATCAATAAAATAAATGGGAGGGGAAAATTTAAGAAAAGTACAAAATTCAATTAAATATAAAGAATAATCAGAGAAAAACTAAACAAAGGTTTTTGAAAAAGGTAATTAAAATAAAAAATCCTTAGCATGACTCATCAGGAAAAAGAAACACAACTTACTAATTTTAGACCAAAAGAGGGAATATCATTATACATCTTACAGACATTAAAATGATATTATTGGGAAAAACTTTAGGCCAGTATATTAAGCATCTTGGATTAATGGATAAATTCCTTGCAAAATAATAACAAAATTGACCCAGAAGAAATAGAAATTTTCAATAGAATTATATTTATTAAAGGAACATAATAATAAAAACCTTCAAACATATCTAGACCTAAATAGTTTCGTTGGTGGATTCTGTCAAACATTTAAGGAACAAATAATATGAATCTTACACAACTCTCTTCAGAAAAATGGAGGAGCGGGGAGAAGTGGGGCGGTGGATTGGGGGAGGGTGGTTGTCACTTTGAGGGGTAAAAAGTATAACTATTACACTGTGTTGTACAGCTGAAACTAATTTTTAAAAATGTTTATTTTACAATAAATAAATAAATAAATAACAATTCAAGACCAGAAAGAAAAAACAAAGAACAAAGAAAATTGGAGGAAGAGAGATCTCTGTAGAACTTATTTTATGAGGTCAGCATCACCCTAATCCTAAAACCTGACAGAAACATTACAAGGAAACTAAACTTCAGTACCTCTCATGAAAATAAATATAAAAATTCTTAACATAATATTAGCAAAGAGAATCCAGCATATACAAATATTTAATGCATCAAAATAAATTGCAATTTATTGCATGAATGCACAATTTGCTTAATACTTGAGTATCAAATTCATCTAACATACCACATTAAGTGAAAAAGGAGAAAAAGACATATGATCCCCTCAATAAATTAAGAAAAAGCATTAACAAAATTCACCACCCATTCATGATCTTAAAAAACTCAGCACCACCCCCATGTTCATTGCAGCACTATTTACAATAGACAAGACATGAAAACAAGCTATGTGTCCATCGATTGATGAATGGATAAAGAAATTGTGGGGGGTGTGTGTGTGTGTGTGTATACAGAGAGTGCCAAAAAATGTATACACATTTTAAGAAAGAAAAAAACTATTAAAATTGTAATACTCAATATATATTGATAACAAAAGATGAATACAAGTCATGTTTGACTTCTGCAGTTATAAAAGATGCTCAAAGTGGTTACCATCAGCATTCAGACACTTCTGATTATGGCGAACTACTGCTTGAGCCACATTGACCAAAGGTCCACTTGTACACATTTTTGACACCCTGGTATATATATATATATATATATATATATATATATATATATATATATATATATATATATATATATATATAT
>NW_017731925.1:776837-794458 GCF_001890085.2 Hipposideros armiger
ATATATATATATATATATATATATATATATATATATTTGTCATATGCATACAAATGACACACAGTGAAACTGAAAAGTTATGTTGTTTTGAAATTATATAGGGGGGCACTTATGTTTGTAGGTTCATGTCAAAAGCTTCACATCAGAAGACCAGAGTAGTTTGTGGTCAAATTATTAACAATTTTGCCCTTTAAGTCATCTAAAAAGTTCTTGCCTAGAGATAGCAGCAGGCTTCTTAACTGGTAATCTTAACTCAAAAGAGAAAACAAGCTTGTGCAGGAAATAAATCTCTCAAAAACCGGGCAAAGAATTTGACAAAAAAACTCACAAAAGACGATGTACAAATGGTCAATTAGCACACATGAAAGCATGCAAAACATCATTATTCATCATTATTCTCTCTTACACACACAGAGCAAAGTAAACCCATAATAATTATAATATTAAGAGGGAGGGCTCTTAAGTGGCCATATGGAGAGCTTGAGGGAAACTCTTAAGGGCTAGACTAGATTATTGGTGCCAAGGAGGAAATTCTCCACTAGTGTGCAGATGGCTGGTGGGGAAATCCTGGGCAGTGAGCTCACAGTGGTCCAGGCACTGAACTCTCACCTAGCAAGCAAGCTAGGGATGAAATCTTTGCCAACACAGACCAACATGAATTGGTGGGCCCAGAGGGACTGGGGAAAATTCTTGGCTGGCATTCTACCATGGCCAGGGTGTGCTCTCTGCTTAGATGTACCTGGGGAGCACTGCTGGGGTCAGGAAAAATTTAAGCAGATTATAAGGCTGAGAAAAGAATTTTTTACTGGTCAGCTCCCAGGACTAGAAATACTCACCCTGGGCTGGCTTACGTGATTCCAGCGTGCTGGGACTGACTAGGCTCATGTGGTCATAAGTATGGTTATAAACACAGGGATTGTTTTGGAACAGATACACCACTCAGATTTTACTTCAGAGAAGGGCCTGTTGTCCCCAGTTGCTGCAAGTGTGTTTGAAGACAGCCTTTAGCTGCAGCTTGCTTAATAGCTCTGTCACACTAGGCGACGCCCCTTCCAAGTGGCCAACATCCAACATATAACTCATGAGAAATATAAAGGTCCATCAATCTTGGCCAAATTTAGGACAATTATGAAGGACCACTGTAGCTCCAGAAGTCCTTGTAGGATCTTGTTGAGTGTCCATCACAGCTTGACTTTTCCTATTGCCCAGTTTTGCTTCCTTCCTATTCCTTCCACAAGTGTTGCTACTATTGGGTCTTCAAAAAAGTCATGATGTATTTTCAAAGGTCATTCTGTTTTTCAAAGGTCATTTACTTATACAAAGAACAAAGATCAATTAATGATATATTGCCTGTTTTGTTCGTTAACCTTTTTGCATCTTTCAGTGAGCTGCATAATTCCTCATTCATAGAAGGACCTGTCTTTATTTGCAAAAACACTGAACAAGGTGCTGATTTATAGCCTCATCTGAATTGAATGTTATACCATGCAAGGAGTTTTGAAGGGAACAAAACAAGTGGAAATCTGATGGCACAAGGTCAGGTGAGTATGGTGGGTGTGGCAACACATCCCATCCAAGCTCCAATAATTTTTGACGAGTGATCAAACTTGTGTGAGGTCTTGTGTTGTTGCAATGGAACACAACTCCTTCACAATTAACAAGCTCTGGATATTTCTGGATGATGGATTCATTCAAACTGTCCAATTGCCAACAGTACACATTCGAATTGATTGGTTCCTTGGTAGAAGCTCGAAAAACACAACACCTTTAAAATACCACCATACTGAGAGCATAACCTTCCTCTGATGAATTTCTACTTTTGATATCATTTGAGGCAAATCGTCACATCGAGACCAAGACCATTTGCAGACCACATTGTTATAAATAGGCTACTTCTCATCACCAGTTATCAGTCGCTTCAAAAAAGGATCGTTTTCCTCACGTTTAATGAGCATATTGCAGATGTTTATTCTCACCGTCAAATGAACTTCTTTAAGTTTATGTGGAACCCAAATATTGAGCTTGCTTATGTATCCCAGCTTCTTCAGATGGTCATGAACACTTGAATAATGGATGCTCAATGTTTCTGCAATCTCTCGTGTTGTTTAATGTGGGTTTGACTTGATCAATGCCTTTATTTTGTCGTCATCAAACTCGTTGGGACTTCCTGAATGAGGAGCTTCATTCAGATCAAAATCACCAGCACGAAATTTCATGAACCATCGTTGGCACTGACATTCTTGTAGAGCATTGTCACTATAAACTTTATGCAACTTTTCACAAGTTTGACGCGCGTTCTTCCCTTTATGGAAGTGAAACAGTAAAATATGGCAAAAATGCAGTTTGGTCTTCCATCTTCAACTTGTTGTAAAATATCCAAAACTCAACCAAATAGCTCAATTTTTTTAGAATGAAGCTAGAATTGTCAGCTGTCAAATTACATAACAATAACATAGATGCGAATGACTCTAGTACTTCTAAAAATGAACTAGTTCCATCTGTCACAAACATGCATCATGACTTTTCTGAAGAACCAATAATAATACTCCTTAGTAAACATCCTACCTGCTATGCTCAACTGGGCCTTAAAGAAAGCTTCCAGGGGAATCTCCCCTAAAATAGGGACTGCATAATTAAGTAAATATTGATGATTATAGGAGAAATCAAGATATATTAGTTTTGAGATCTCCATTAGACATGAAAATGGACATATTAATTAGATAATGGAATATATAAATATGAGCTCAGCTACAAGGTGCAACATAGAGATAGAAATTTGGGGATTCATCCCACCCAGAGGTATGAGGAGTGGCCAGTGGGGAGCTGGCAAAGGGGGATCTCACCACAACAAGTGCCCAGACCAGAAATGACCTGAGGTTCTCCTCTCTTATCCAGAGACACCAGGTCAGCAGCAGCAAGACAGAGCATGCTCCAACAAGCCACAGACCTGGAAAACCCTCCATCTCCCACAGACAGAGTATCCCACCACATCAAGTACCTGCACAGGAAGTTCCCATCATCCCAGTGGGCCAGAGACTCTCTTCTCCCCACCTCGAAGCCCCAGGTGGCTCACCCTGCAGAAACCCATTCCAGCTGCTCAAAGCAGCACCAGTAGATACCAGTGAAAGATTTTTTAAATAACTGACTACTTTGTGGGGGAAAAATTTGTTGGGAGACAAGCCTAGAAGCACAGAGTCCTATTAGAACACTGTTGTGCTCTATCAAGTGCACAATGATAGTGGCAGAAATAAGTTGTTAGTTGTGGAGGTGCAGAAAAATATATGCATGTGTGATATGTTGGGAAGTAGCATTAACAGGACTTTTTAAGGAGGAGAGGGAAAGAGAGAAATCAAAAAGAGATCACCTAGGTTTCTCACTTGAATCACTCAGAGGAGGTCTGATTTTAAGCTAAGGAAGATCAGGAGAAAAGCAGGTTTAAGAAAGAAATCAAGACATAGTAGACTTGAGATATCCATTAGACATTAAAATGTACATATTAAGTAGATAGTACAAGACATTATGTATGGAGCTCAGAGAAGAGGTGCAGGATGGAAATACAGATGGTGTAGAAATGGCAGTTAACACCAAGAACTTAATGAAATCACCTAGAAGTAGAGGATTTACAGAGAGAAAAGGAAAGTGAACTTGAATCAGGGCAATAAGTCATAGAGGTTGGGAAGAGAAATATAGCAAAGGACCTAAGAAGGAAGAGCCAGTGAAGTAGAAGTGTGAGGTCTTAGAAGATGAATGGAGAAAATATTGTGATAAAGTGGTCAATTTTGTCAAACCTGTGGAGAGGTAAAGTCAAATAAAAATGGAAAAGTAGCCAAAGGGTTTGGCATTAGGCGGGTCATTGGTGAACTTGACAAGGGTAACTTCAGTGCAGATGAGGGAGTGGCTTAAGGAAATAATTAATAAGGAAAGAAGTAGAGACATTAACTCATCCTTTGGTTTGAAGACAAATGGGATGACGGTGATTGCTGGAGTGAGTGTGGAGGTTTGGGTTTTGGTTTTGGTTTTTTAGGATATGAGTTACTACAACATATTTTGATGCTAATGAGAACCGCAAAGCAGAAGAAATTGATGATTCAGGAAAGAAAGAGAATTGCAGGAGTAATGTCTTCAAAAAAGTAAGAAGGCTGGGATCTGAAACCCACGTGGAGGTTTACCCTTTATATGGAGCAAGGCATTTCATTCTAAAAAATACTGGCACAGAGTTGAGGGGAAGTTTGGCACTGGGAGGATAAGGACCTTCTATCTGATAACTTCTATTTTCTAAAATATAGCAGAAATAATGCTGAGGTTAGTGTCAGAGAGACCTTTGTTAAATTCTGATTCTCTTACTCTCTATGTGACTTGTGTGACCTGGGCCCTGTTACCTCTGTGACTTTGTCTCTACCATGCTTGCCTTCCTTGCTCCCCTCCAGCCACACTGGCCCACAATGTAAATGTACAAAGGTGCTCCTGAGTCAGATATTTCTTACTGTTCGCTTTTCTTGGAATGCCCTTCAAACAGATATATGTATTGCTTGTGTTGTAAAAATAAAGGTTCCACACTCAATCAAATTAAGACTGCTGTTTACTGCTGATATTCTGCATGCAAGAACAGGAGAGCACAAGAACAAGCAATCTATCGGTGGAGAGCTCTACACCTTCTTCACCTTTTAGACCCTTGAAGTTACAAATATTGCCACAAAATGCATAATATGCAGAACTTGAGCAAGCTCTCAGAGGTTTCTGTGAGAACTGCCTTCCTCTGTGATTAGGAGTCCTTTATTCCAATAACTTTTTTTATATCTCTTTCTGTGACTTGGGTGCCTTGTGAAAGAGGGAAACTTTGGGCAGAGGTATCTTGTGGTGCTGAGGGTGATGTGAAGCAATAGATGCTTCTATCAGTGGAATGGTGAGTGGAGCCTTTAACACTCACTCCCTCATCTCCTTCAGGAATCTGCAAAAATGCCATTTTATCATAGGCCTTCCTGAGTACCCTTTCTAAAACAGCACCCAACTATCCATTGCCCATACCTAATTTTATTTTTTAGTACTTTTTCTTAACACTAATTGTCACCTACATATGTTTATTTGGCTTTGATTTGCATTCCTCCACTAAAATGTATGCTCCACTCTACAAGGGAAGAGATTTTTTTGTTCATTGCTTTTCCTCCAGCACCTAGTCAATGCTCAATGCATTCTTTGTTCACTGGATGAATGTATGAATGAATGAATGAAAGAACCTTTCTAAGTCTCAGTTTTCTTTTATGAAATGGGGTTATTAATATCTACTTGTATGAGTTGTTTTAAGAACTAACAAATGACATTTGTAAAGGGCCTACCACTCTATGGGCACAATGGGCACTCCAAAGTACTTTTATTATTATTATTAATTATTATTATTATTATTATTATTATTATTATTACTGAGGGATTTAATTTATACCTACAAATATGAATAACATGGGGAGAACCTCACCATGGGTGAATCAATAAAATAATAAGAATATGTCCCCAACTCCCATAATAGACACTATTTGGGCTTAGTAATTGCATTATCCACATTAGCCTTTTAAAGCCTAGAACATCATGTCTGGTTCCAGATATAAAACATGGAATTTATCCAGAGAAACCTAAGATGCCAATACCAAAAATTATATTCACCCCTATGTTCACTGCAGTGCTATTTACAATAACCAAGACTTGGAAACAACTAAAATGCTCATCAGTAGACAACTAGATTAAGAAACTCTGGTACATTTATACAATGGAGTATTACTCTGCTATAAAGAAGAATGAAATCTTACCATTTGCAATTATATGGATGGACATAGAGAACATTATGTTAACTGAAATAAGTCAGTTGGAAAAAGACAAATGCCAAAAGATCTCACTTATATGTGGAATCTAAAAAAATGAATGAATGAGTAAACAGAAATGGTCTCAGAGATATAGAGGAACAACTGATGGCTGCTAGTTGGAGGGAGTGGGGATGAAGGAGAAGGGGAAGGGATTAGACAGCATAAATATGTAACTACAATATTGCCACAGGGACATGAAAGACAGTTTGAGGAATATAATTAATAATGTTGTAAATATTTTGTAGGGTGTCAGGTGGTCACATGTCTTGCATCATGGATGGGGAGTAGGTTTGATCACTGAGTCATATGGTAGTTCTATTCCCAGTTTTTTGAGATATCTCCATACTGATTTCCATAATGGCTGCACCAATCTGCAGTCCCACCAACAGTGCACCAGGGTTCCCTTTTCTCCACAGCCTTGTCAGCACTTGTTGTTTGTTGATTTATTGATGATAGGCATTCTGACCGGAGTGAAGTGGTATCTCATTGTGGTTTTTATTTGCATTTCCCTAATGATTAGTGAGGTTGAACATTTTTTCATATGCCTGTTGGCCATCTGTATGTCCTCTTTAGAGAAATGCCTCTTCATATCCTCTGCCCATTTTTTAATTGGGTTGTTTGTGTTTTTGTTGTTGTTGTTTTTTTTTGTTGTTGTTGTTGTTGTTTTTTAGCTGAGCCATCATGCTACCTGTTGGCACCTCAGCGGCTGCTCAGCTCGGGCTGGACTCGAACCGCTGTTGCTCAGAGCTCAAACTCTTGAGCGAGCTCTTAACCAACTGAGCCACTCGGCTGGCCCCAGGGTTGTTTGTTTTTTTGGTGTTGAGTTGAATGAGTGTTTTATAAATTTTGGATATTAACCCCTTATCAGATATATCATTGGCAAATATCTTCTCCCATTCAGTAGGCTGCCTTTTTGTTTTATTGATGATTTCCTTTGCTGTGAAAAAACTAAGTTTGATGTAATCCCATATGTTCATTTGTTCTTTTATTTCCCTTGCCCAAGGGGATATCTCAGTAAAAATATTACTCAGGGTAATGTCTGCAAATTTACTCCCTATTTTTTCTCCTAAGAGTTTATGTTTTCAGGTCTTACATTTAAGTCTTTAATCCATTTTGAATTTGTTCTTGTATATGGTGTAAGTTGGTCATCCATTTTCATTTTTTTGCACGTGTCAGTCCAATTTTGCCAGCACCATTTATTAAATAGACTATCTTTACTCCAATGTAAATTCTTGCTTCCAATGTCATAGATTAAATGACCATATATGGATGGGTTTATTTCTGGGCTCTCTATTCTGTTCCATTGATCTATATGTCTGTTTTTATGCCAGTACCATACTTTTTTGATTACTGTAGCCTTGTAGTATGATTTGATGTCGGGGAGGGTGATACCTTCCACTTTGTTCTTATTTCTCAAGATTGCTGTGGCTATTCGAGGTCTTTTGTAGCTCCATATAAAATTTAAGATTATATGTTCTATTTCTGAGAAAAATGTTCTTGGTAGTTTGATAGGAATTGCATTGAATCTATATATTGCCTTAGGTAGTATTGACATTTTAACTATATTAATTCTTCCTATCCATGAACATGGTATGTATTTCCATTTATTTATATCTTCTTTCATTTCTCTCTTCAATGTCTTATAATTTTCTGAGTACAGGTCTTTTACTTCTTTGGTTAAATTTATTCCTAGGTATTTTATTGTTTTTGAAGCAATTGTAAGCTCACACTCTTAAGCAAACTCTTAACGAACTGAGCTACTCGGCTGGCCCCTTTTTAATGTATCATTGTATTCAATTTGCTAGTACTTTGTTTAGGATTTTTGTCACTATATTCATCAGAGATATTGGTCTGTAGGATTTATGTGTGTATGTGTTATTCTTAACAGGTTTTGGAGTCAGGGTAATGTTGGCCTCATAAAATGAGTTAGGAATTATTTCCCCTTCTTCAGTTTCTTGAAAGAGTTTGAGGAGGACAAGTATTAAATAATCTTTGAATGTTTGGTAGAATTTACTAGTGAAGCCAGTAGGTCCTGGGCTTTTGCTTTTGGGAAAAGTTTTGGATAATTGTTTCAATTTCCTTACTGTTCATCAGTCTATTTAGATTTTTCAGTTCTTTGTGATTCAGTCTAGAAAGGCTATATGTTTCTAAGAACTTGTCCATTTTTTCTAGGTTATTGCATTTGATAGCATATAGTCCTTCATGGTGTTCTTGTATGACCCTTAGTATTTCTCTGGTACCAGTGGTAACTTCTCTCTCATTTATGATTTTGTTTATGTCTTTTCTCTTTTTATCGTAGTAAGTCTAGCCAAGTATTTGTCTATTTTATTAACGTTTTCAAAGAACCAGCTGTTTGTTGTATTAATTTTTTCTATTGTCTTTTTGTTCTCTGTTTCATTTAGTTCTGCTCTAATTTTTATTATTTGCTTCCTTCTGTTGACTTTGGGTTTCATTAGTTTTTCTTTTTTTTAGTTCTTTAAGGTGCAATGTTAGGTTGTTTATTTGGGATTTTTCTTGTTTGAGATTTTTAACACTCTCCCCAAGTAAATTTTTAGCAAATTCTCCAGGTGATTCTGATAATTCAGGATTTGGAAACATTAAACTTCTAGTGATAGTGTCTTTTTCTAGACTATTTTTCCCTCTTCACTCTGTATGTTGAAATCTACCTCAGAGTTCAAGGAACAGTTCAAATTCAACCACCAATATGGTGCCTTTCTTCATGAGATATCTCTCATTGTGACATAAATGAAACCATCATTCCTAGAGTACCGAAGGGCACTGGGATATGACAACCAAAACAGAGGTAGAGGAAAAGCTTTAAGTTTTACACTGGTATTTCCCACTAGAGTTTGTGTGGTTGGATAGCTGCAAAGGTTGTAGGCTGGGTAAAAACAAAACAACTTGCAGCAGACCTCTTATTTATACAGAAAACTGAATTCCAACCACTTAGCAACCTTATTTTGAAAGGAAGGTTGGAAACTACTTCATAATTTGGAATTTGTACTTAAAAGGACAAAACAGTTATCAAAAGACTGCTATACAGGTGCAAAAAATGGGGAAGGGGTTAAAATACTGAAGAAGACTTATCTATGGTTGAAGCAGAAGAGAGCAGAAAGGTGCCAGGACTAGAGAGGGGAGGTAAGGGCTGTCTTATATACTAGGTCAGTGTTTTGTAATTTGTCAACCCTGGATCATCTGTATGAGCACCATTGGGATTCTGGGTAAAATACCGACTCTACTAAATTAGATCCTTTGGGAGTGAGACCTAAGAACCTGTAGTTTAAAAAACTTCCCAGGTGCTTATGATAACCAGGCATGTTTGATAAACAGTAGGCAAGAGTTCCTATGTCCCTTTTCTTCTTTAGTACTAATTCCCTAGTGCTCTAGTATTAATTACTGCATCTCTCATGCCTGAGCTTCCAAAATAATTCATTGTAAGATTCTGTGAACAGAGGGGATATTTATACAGTAGTCTTTAATCACAAATATCTCTTACTGTCCATTCTTGGTTATTGCCCAGCTCAACAACCTATGTGTTAGAAGCAAGAGAGAGAAGTTCCAAATAAGTGATCTCATGCAGAAGAGAGTCATCTGAATGCATGAAGCATTTGTGGTTTAGTGGGACTCCAGCAAGCAGACGCAATAGCTATATTCCCTGATTCTCTCAAGCCTCCCTGAGTTCAGCCTATACTGCAAATTATTTTGTCTATTCTCTTTCTTTTATTGGCATGGACAATAATTGATTGCCAGGCATAGAGTAAGAATGAAAGATATGCATTAAATATAGGATTGCCACATAAAATATAGGACACCCAGTTAAATTTGAATTTCTGAGAAACAACAAATTTTAGTGTTAAATATGCCCTGTGCAATATTTGGGATGTATTTATATTTTTTATTGTTGTTTATTTGCTAAGCCTGGCAAAACCTATTTGAATGAGCAAGTGAAAGAATGAAGGAGGAAGTATCTAATTTGCCTCTTCACTAACTTCAACTTCAGCAAGAAAAGTAGCATAGAAAATAGAAAGGTTTAGAGTCAAGAAAAATGAAGTGATTTGCTAACTTAATAAATGACCTTGGAAGAGTTCCTTCCTTCACTTGGCCTCAGTTCCCCATCTGCGAAATGAGAGAATTAAACTAGATGATTTTTCAGCACCCTTCCTGTTCTGAGAGTCTAGTGTTTTATCAGCTCTGAAAAATGATCCATGTACTGTGCTCCCATTATATGTTTGGGAGCCTAAAAAAGTATTTGATAATGGATTTCCAAGTGGGGATGTAGCATACAGGATTATCCCTATAAAGTATTTGGCTATATTTGTCATTTTGTCAATAACCCTCTTTGTAATAGGTAAGAAACCTCTCAGCAGATCGCCAATCTCCCTTGAAACTGGAATGTGGAAAGGAGCATATTCGTTCAAGACCTTGGGGTCTGTGTGACCTGAGAGGAAACTAAATAAAAGCTTTTACCTCCTTCTGCATTTGTTCTCTTCCACTTTTGCAGTCTTTACTTCTTTAAACATTTATCTTGAGCTAAATCATTTGATTGTGCATTTTTTTTCTTTCCCATCCTAGTAGGAAGTTATTAATGAGGGAAGAAGGGTTTCACTTTGCCAGCATTCATTTTTACACTGTCCCTCCAGAGCAGGATATTTGTGTCATCATCTGTGATCATGGATTCACTTGTATTTTCTTCACCAAGAGCAATTTGTGCTTATTGATTTTCTCTTACTTATATCTTCAGTGACTGGGAATACTTTTCTCCAGATAAGGTAGCTTTCAAGTCTTCATTATATTCAGAACTCAATTCTTTTGGCAAGTTCTTCTATTACAGCTGAAGATCACTGTTCCTTAAATCCTTTCTATTAATTAATCACTATCTTTTTACATTTTTACATGTAATAAATAGTATGACTCCCAGCAAGAAAAAATAAATAAAGGTTAGTCTTAAAAGGCAGGCTTTTTTTTCTGAAAACTACTCCAGACAGCATAACTAATGGCCTCAATATGATGTTTTGCCATATAAATAACATAAATTGTCTTAAGTTGTTATTTTCAAACACCAGTTGAAAAAAAAACAGGTCAATTGCAAATTGAAACCTTTCACAGGAAGCTAAAGCTAGATACAGTTCAAAATATCACAGTGGTAAGTACCTTCATTAATTAGGATCTTATCTACACTTGTCTTGAACTGTAATCTTTTGTTTCAATGGGAGTGATTTTTCTTTCTGAGAAGGGGTAATGTTTAATAATAAGCTTAAATTTGACAATTTTTGAATCACATATTTTGCATTTCCTAAGAAAAATCCATTGTACATCATTCAAATGTAATATCATGTCCTCATAAAGTCCTAAGTCTTAAATTAAGCAAATAAATAATTATGAGTTACAATACAACAACAGAACCCTCATTCATGCATTTTCTACTAGCTATTATTTGTATGCATTAGATGGTGATCTTTAATAACATAGATCTCAACTAGAAAAAAACACACAATACTAATGGAAGAGCCTTCTATGTATGTTGAGTTTATAATATTTCAGTATCTTTAAATTAATTTAGACTACCAAAGTTACCTTGATGGGGGGGGGTGTGGAAGAGGGACCAAATATAAAAATTAAAATTTTGTGTTTCATTCCTTAAACCAGAGCTTCCAAATAATATTCCTCAAATGGGTCACTAATGTGCCCAGAGATTGTTTTTCTCTGCCTTCAGGTGGCTGAGTGGGATCTGGGCATCCTTCTCCTCATTTTGGTGTACCATATTTATATTATCATTTTCTATGTGTGTTGTTATGTGAAAAAGGTTGGGAAGAATTTTTCTATGCCCTAGGATTCAAATCAAAATTACATTCAGGCTCCAATACTATTATATGATAATCATTCTCTTAGTGAGTCACTGGTACTCGTGGGGGTTTATCATATCCCTCAAATGTGTTATGTGTTGGGCTGGATAAAGTTTGAGAACAACCTTATCATACTCCGTGTGTGTGGTAGGTGGTGTGTGTGTGGGTGTGTGTGTTTAGGGGCAATAAGAAAAATCCAAGGAAATTTACACTGTAAAATAAAGATATTATGATTATGTAAATAGTAATTTCTGCCAACAAGGCTGTGCCTTTTCATTCCTCTGTCTCTTCTCTTTCCCAGGTTTAATCATATGCCCGGTATCTAAGGACACCTTGTTTTTTAATAGATTGGCTTAAAATGAGAACCCAATGCCTTACAAAAGGGTGTTGATGGCCTAGGCAATTTCACAGAGGCAAATGTATAGCACATGACACTTAAGATGCAAGACATAAGATCCTGATTGAAGGCTTTTGACTGGACAGGCTGAAATAGAGATTTAAATCCATTACTCTCCTATGCCTTATCTTTCTTTCTTTTCTCCTGTCTATACTCATTTATTTCTCTCACTCAGCTCAATCCTGCCCTTCCTTTCTTTTTTTTCCTTCTTTTTTAAAATTTTGTATTAAATTTTATTGGGGTGGCAATGGTTAGTAAAGTTACATAGATTTCAAGTGTAAAATTCTATAATACATCATCTATATATCACATTGTGTGCTATCGTCAACAAATCAAATAATAATAGTTGTTGGAGAGGCTGTGGAGAAAAAGAAACCCTCATACACTGTTGGTGGAAATACAGATTGGTGCAGCCGCTATGGAAGGCAGTGTAGAGACTCCTCAAAATATTAAAAATAGAATTACCATATGACCCAGCAAACCCTCTCCTGGGTATATACCAAAAAAATCTGAAAACATTTGTCCGTAAAAATATATGTGCTCAGATGTTCATTGCAGCTTTATTTACGGTGGCCTGCCCTTCCTTTCTTTGTATTTTTTCCACTCTCTGTTTTCCCTCTTCTATAGAAGGTCCGCACTAATATTGATAAGGTGGTAAGCTCATTAACTCATTTCCATTATCAAGTAAAAGTCCTTTCCCTGGCTTGTGGTTGGGAAGAAAAGCAGGCTCAGCTAATATATGTCTTTCATGCTATTTCAATAAAAATATTAATGAAATTCACTTGTTTCTTTTGTATAGAATGCTCTTCCCCCTGATATTTGCATAGCTCACTCACCCACTTTCTCCTGGTCTCTGCTCAACAGAAAAACCTGCGCTTGCCACCATATATTAAAATAGCACCATTTCACCCTACCCATTACTCTCCTCTAGCTTTTTACCCTGCTTATTAATAGAACTAATTGCAATCTGAAATATCAAATGGCTGTGAATGTATTTGTTTATCATCTTTCTCCCTTGACTAGATTATAATATAACCACAGGTACTTTGTTTCATTATTTTATCCACAGTAGCTAGCATATAGTTGACATTCAACAAATACTGGTTGAACAAATGAATGAACATCCACAGTTATGAGCATAACAATATGAGCTCCGAAGGTAATATTTTAAGAAAACCCCCTCAATCCTAAGAATAATTTGAACCATGTATTTGTTTTCTATTTACATAAGCATTATTAGTAAGTGAACTTGTTTACAATCACAGTAGGGGAAAAACTCAGGGAGTGAATTGTGGGGAGCAGGCTGTGAGCTGACAGGGTCCTCACAGCCTGTGGAAATTTCAGGGAACGTTCCACCCCCACTGATCCAAGAAGAGAAAAGAATAGTTGAAGCCTCAGGCACCTCTGAAAAGTGCATCACAAAATGTAACCTGCTTGTGCACTTAGAGAAGTGCATAACAGGGTGTAACTTACTATGTCTAACCCAATAAACATACCCCCTGCAGCTGTTTACTTCTCTCTGCAGCTGCTTGCTACTAAATAAGCTTCCTGCAAAACACAAACGTGGGCATTGCTCCACCATCAGCGGTCAGTGGACCTCCCGATCCCAGCTTTTGTCTCTGTGTCTTTCTTTTCTAAGCTCCCACCCAGTCCACTTGGGTAGCTTTGGTTGACGAGCGGGTCTCGTCAGTGAATTAAAATGCCACCCTGCCCAAGAAGCTTCCCTCAATATAAGACTCTCCAAAAAGATCTTTCCAACTTTATAATCCATGTAGCACTTTGTACCTCTTAAAATAAGCTACCCCATACTATGTATTCTTACATAGGGACATTTCTGATTCTTTCCTTTGGCTAGATCATAAGCCTTTTATAAGGGCAGAGAGCAAGTCTTACACAGTTCCTTATCTTCCTCCCTGTGGCACAGTACCTTTACTATTAGACAATCTCTAAATATGTGATAGGATCATTGCTTATTTGCTGTTTATCACCCTAATGTGGGTATCAGGAAATGCTACTGTTACCTCATCTGTCCAATGAGGGGTTGAACTAAATCATTTAGTCTAGAGTCTTCCTGGCTCTGACTCTCGAAGGTTCTATACTCAATATACCTTCAAAACATGTATCTCTTCTTTAAAAGGTTTTCTTTTACTTCAATTGTAATAATGTGGAAGCATTGCTGCTTAATTCTTAACAAAGGACGTTTTGTTAAATCGTTTAAAAATTAGCAACTATCTGAGATGTCAAGCTGAGTGTAATAATGAGTGGGTTAAAAATAATTTAATGAATTCATATATCCTTTTAACACATATAATTTAGAATAAGCTAAAAATGACTTCCATGAAAATGGACCATGCTAAAAAAACCTCTACTACATAACTGTTAATATTTGTATCTTATTAGATGAGATCTACATTCCATAACAATACAATTAATAAAGCAATAATTTCAATTTTTTAATTAATCAGGTCTTTTTGGTGTCAGAGCTTGAGCCTGGTTTATCCTCACCATTCTAGAGCCTCCATCTCAGATACTAAACTGTCATTTTATTGAATGTATCTGTGTTCTCTTCAGCTATGTCATGTTGTCACTATTAATCTCACTCTCTACTCCTATGACTCCTAGGCAATGTTTATGGCCAAAATGAGTATTATCCTAATTCTGTAATAAGGAGTCACTGTTACCAAATAAATATATTCCTTGAGGGCACTCTCTGTCCTTGAAGGCAGACACTGAACCATCTCTAATACCACCTTAGTTCATTCTTCTCCACCACTTTGTGGGACTGAACCAGAATTCCCCTCATCCCTGTGGAGATGAGAGTAATGGACCATATATGAGGCCACTAGCCCTTTCGTTAAGGTATGGAACTATACTAAAAGGCTTCTCTCAAAAATTATAATGAAAGTTAAATATTCTCTTTACATGAAAATCTCTTTTCATCCTTATTTTATTTCAAGAGTTATTTCCACTATAATAATATTAGCACCATTTCACAGATATGGAAATTAAGACTCAAAGATATTAAGTGACTTAACATGTAAGTAATACAGGTAGTACTCAAACCCTGGTCTAGACTAACACTAAAGCTCATATTCTTTATCATTAAATTGTGTTAGCAGTTCAGAAGGAGGTCAGCACTGAAATGCATACTCAGGGTCCCCTGGACAGGTAATTTTCAAAAGCTCATTGAACACCTACATTAGTTACCTTAACTACTCACCTAGTAATTATAAACTAAAGACATGAGCAAATATCCTTATGGCAAGAGAGAGACTTTGCTTTCTATAAGGAATTTTCCTATACGATAAAGGTTTTTAGAGCATTGGAAAGCACTTTATGATTCTTGGAAACAAAATTATTTTTCATATACTTAAATATATGTGACTATATACATATATATGTGTGTATGTGTGTGTTTGGGTGAGTGCGATATATATCACACTCTATCATCTATCTATCATCTATCTATCTATCATCTATCTATATCTATCTAGCATAGACATACAATTACATATCAAAATCGTAGCTTACCAAATTATTTCACTGGATTACAGTCTAATATGTGTAATATTTTCTCTAATTTCCCCATATTTTCCTGTTTGACACTTCTATTAAGGGAAAAATAAATCAGAGTCCCAATATTTCAGTAAGAAATTTGACTCCTCACTATAATATATGATCTTTTTGTAAACTATAGTTGCTATGGACCTCCCTTCCTGTGGAGGACTGGTAGTAGGCACAGTATAACTGAAGTACTCCACACACCCCCTTTATAGATGTGTCCACACTCCTCCCATTCCCCACACTGGCCCAGTCTTTCCATTATGCCCAGGTCTTCCTGTCATGTGGTAACCTAATACAAATATTATAATACAAATATTTCCAGGATGTTTAGCATACAGAAAGAACTATGAAGAGAAAAATATTAACCTGAAACGGCAGAACTTCACATACAAGAGAGGAAGGACCGTCTTCATATAATCATCCCCTAACTCCCACATGCTGCTGCAACCAAACCAATTTATTGTGACTAATATGTATCGCCACTTCTAATTTCCTGATCTATCATACCGTGTATGAATATTGGTAGCCTGAAATAGTGTTTTCCAGATTTGACTGAGCAGAATGATCACCAGGAAAGACTTGTTAAAAATATGTACACCTAGACCATGCCCCAAAAGATTCAGATTCCGGTCACCTGCAGTAGGATCAGGAGTCTGTACGAAGCATTCTGGGTAAATCTATTATTCAGCCAGCTTTGGGAACACTGGCCTTACAAGAATCCAGTGAGTGACAATAGTATTGTACAATACACATTCAAATTTTTGCCATCACCATCTAGCACAACTGCAATCAGGTAGATGAAATATTTACTTAAACTTTCAGAGCAATTTTAATTTCCTTTCTGCCCAAGTTGAGATTGAATCATGCTTCCAATCTGAACTTAGCTCATATTCTTAGACTGCTGTATTATTTCCACTTGGATTTTCCGGTGAGAAAGCAGTTCAATAGTCCTTTGTCAATAAAAAGCTCGTATCCTATTGCCATAGCTCACTCAATATAATAGGACATGTCCTATCATTTGCTTTCAATGAAGTTTAATATAATAAGGAATATTTAATAGCAAGCCAGACACTACTGTATTTTATTTTTTTAGCTGAGTCATCCTGCCACCTGTTGGCAGCTCAGTGACAGCTCAGCTCAGGCATCGAACTGGCAACCCTGTTGCTCAGAGCTTGTATTCTTGAGCAAGCTCTTAACCAACTGAGCCACTCGGCCAGCTTGCAACACTGTTGTATTTTATAGCTATCTCCTGGTTTATCTAAAATTAGTTTAAATTTTAGTTTCACAGCAAAACATTTATTTTCTTTTCTGCAGTAGGCATTATTAATGATGTCATCATGTAAAAACATGCTATTAAGTCAAATAGATTTTTTAATAAAAAGTAATGAACCACAGCTGTCAGTCATAAGTTTATGTTACTATGACATGCTGAGACAGACTTTATGACATCCAAGTGTCCTCTTGTACTCCACCTGCAGAAAAGAAAAAACACATACACACACATAGCATAGAAACCACTTATCTCCAGTAACTGCATTATATTCTTAAGTGGAACCCACTAAATAAAGTAGCTTCTACAGTCTCTGAGCAGTTTCAGGCAATGTTCGGGACGTAGTAGTTGCTCAATAAATAGCAATTTATTAATAATAAAAGAAGCATGGGTCGGCTGAGTGGCATGTTGGTTAAGGTCTCAGAGATGTGGGGGTGCAGTTGATGGCTGTTGGTTGGGGGGGCGGGGATGAGCGAGACAGGGAGCGGGCTGGGCAGCATAAACACGCAGCTGCAGTGTTGCCATGGGGACATGGGGGACAGTTTGAGGAATGTAATTGATAATGTTGTGAATAATTTGTAGGGTGTCAGGTGGTCACATGTCTTGCATCATGGATGGGGAAGAGGCTTGATCACTGCACTGTACACCTGAAGCTGATGTTGTATAATATTGTATGTCAACTATAATTGAATATG
>NW_017731925.1:794503-815810 GCF_001890085.2 Hipposideros armiger
AGGGATTTGTAATAGATATGCATGATATTGGGGGGAAATGGTGCGGCAGATTGGGGGAGGGAGGTTGTCACTTCGAGGGGTAAAAAGTATAACTATTGCACTGTGTTGTACAGCTGAAACTAATTCTAAAAAATGTGTATTTCATAATAAAAATAATTTAATAATAAAAAAAAAGAGTTGGCTTGGGATGCTAGCTCTGAGCAGCAGGGCTCTGGTTCAGAACCCACGTATGAGAACCAGTGACGCTGTGCCCTCTACAGCTAAGATGATAAACAACAGCTCGACCTGGAGCTGGGCTGCCGTGAGTCACTGGCGATGGCATAGGCTGCAGTGGGGCTGGCCAGCAGCTGGTGTGAGCTTCTGTGAGCCACCGTGAGCAGCCCTCCAGTGGCCAGAGACCGATCTGCCTGAGCCAGGAAGAGTGCAATGATAATACCAACATGGGCCAGTAAAGTGACATCCTCCACAACTAGACTAAAGAACAAAAGGACAGCAACTTGTCTGTTCCCCTCACCCAATTCCCCAATAAAATCTTTAAAATAATAATAATAATAATAATAATAATAATAAAGGAAGCAAAGGGCATGCTAAATTTTTATTGCTGTTTTTGTACAGTATATTTTGTTTGAGGAAAATGAAGCAAAGTTCAGCAAGAGGAATCCTTCATTTTATCTCGTCTACTGTCACATGCTTTGGACATGACTAAAGCAAGTACCATATTTTGCTGTGTATAATGTGCTACACTGTATAATGCACACCCATGTTTTTAGCCCAAACTTTAAGGGAAAAAATATTTTTTTAACTTTTTAATTCAAATTTTTATTTGTTTATAGGCACTTGTTTTTTGTATGATAAAGAAATTTTAGCATTGATTTATTTATTATTACACTTTTAACTCATAAGCATAAATAAAAGAATTAAAAACATTTATATATATATGGGATTAGTACTATTCATGTATAATGTGCATCCTTATTTTTCCCTCACAAATTTGGGCAAATAAGTATGCATTATACTCAGCAAAATTTGGTAAATTACCACAAAAGCTTCCTTTTTTCACATTGAACTTTACATACAAAATTATCTATGTAAAATAACTGAATAGCCTTAAAGGAATGAGAAAATCAGTTTATTGTACTCTTTTATGATACCTTAATGATTGAATGATAGGGTTCAATAAATGTTTATTACACACTTCTTCTAAAGAGAAATCACTGTGCTATTATAGATACTGAGGAAGGAGGGTATATTAGTTGTAGTTGTCAGGGTTCTCCAGAGAAACAGAACCAATAGCCTCTGTGTGTGTGTGTGTGTGTGTGTGTATGAAGAGAGAGAGAGAGAGAGAGAGAGAGAGAGAGAGAGAGAGAGAGAGAGAGAAGGGAGAGAGATTTATTTTAAAGAATTGCCTCACATGATTGTGGGGCTTGGCAAGTTCAGAATCTGCAGAGCAACCTGGAAGGCTGTAGAGCCAGGAAAGAGTTGATATTGCAGCTTAAGTCTGAAGGCTGTCTAGAGGAATTCCCTCTTCCTTGGGGGACATCAGTCTTTTTTCTCTTAAGGCCTTCAACTGATTGGATGAGGCCCATCCAAATTAAGGAGAGTAATCTGCTTTACTGAAAGTCTATTGAATTCAATGTTAATCTCATTTAAAAAATACTGTCACAGAGACATCTAGGCTGGTGTGTAATCCAATATCTAGATACCACAGCCTAGCTAAGCTAACACATAAAATTAACCATCATAGCGGGTTATATAAATAAATAATATATGCATTAATAGCCCATAAATTATTCATATTTTTAAACCAGTAATTCTATATTTTAACATGCATTCTAATAATCATAGGTGTACACAAAAATTTCAAAACAAAAATATTCTAACAGTTTTTTTATATCAACAAATTTGAAACAACCCAACTGACCACCAATAGTGGAACAACCAAATAAAATATATTACAGCTATACTACACCTATTTTTAAATGCATGTTTTCAATAAAATTTAGACTTAGAAAATGTGTTAAAATTAGAATCCCAAGCTCTACATACACATGATCCCAATTTTGCTTTATACTTGTTCAGAGAGAAAAAAGCTGGAAGGATAGATGCCAAAGCAAAGTTAACAAAGGTCACCTCTGGGTTGTGAGTATGAGTATGTATACTTTCCCCTCAAGTTTTCATAAGAAAATAGTTAACTTTTTTATTAAAGATAAGATCTTCTGACTTCATAGGCAGGCTGACTATATGCATTTATCTCCACTACCTCCAAAGACTCCATTAAAATGACAAGCAATGAAAAACAATGTATACACACAAAACTATTAATAGAGTTCAAGTGAATGAATGTATGGCATCAACAAATGAATGAGCACTCTCAGTAAGTTCCTGGCAGCAAACACAGGAGTGGTAATTAATAAAGCAGGGTAAAATAAGCCACAGCCTGGAGAAAGGGTACTCAATCTGAGCTGCATATTGGAATCACAGCGTGAGCTTTCACAGCTACCAATGCTCAGCCCTAACCCCAGGGATTCTAATTTAATTGGTCCAGGGTGAGGCCTTGGCATCTGGATTCTTCAAAGCTGCCCAGGTGATTCTATAAGTACAGCTAAGTTTGCGAACTACTGGCCTAAACAAAGCAGTGCTTTTCAAATATGTTTTCAAATGTGTTAACATGCATATGAAACACCTGGGGATCTTGTTAAACTGGAGATTCTGAAGCAGAAGGCCTGGGATGGAGCCCATGAATTTGCATTTCTAATAAGCTCCCAGGTGATGTTGGGTATGTTGGTACACAGAGGACATTTTGATTCTGTACCCTGCTTGTCCTCAGTGTGCATCAGAATCATCTGGAGGGCTTCTTAAAAAAACATAATGTTAGGCCTCACCCCAAAGTTTCTGATTCTGTAGGTCTGGGAGTGTGGTAGGTCCCCCAAATTTATATTTCTAAGAAATTTCCAGGTGATAATGCTGATGCTACCTGTCTCGGGCCCACACTGAGAACCACTGCTATGTTCAGCATAGGAGGAAGCTACTACACCCTCCAAAACTCTGCAGAGGGTCTGATCTCAATAGTTTAATCAGAAGTCTGTATTACATGAGACATTCCTATTTCTACTTCTCTCTCTCATTCAGAATGCCAGAGAGCCAGGCTGTCATATAAAACTGAAAGAGCTCTTCCCTAAAGAAATTTTTCACAGCCCCAGAGCAGTCTTCTGAATTCTGGCATTTAGTGATCTCCTGGGGGATGGAGTTGTTTTTTCTTTCAAAGTTCTCACTCAGTCCTCACCTAATGATCCCAAAGTGCCAGCAGTTTGAACCCTCACTGTGCATCACAATCACATGGTGAACTTTCAAAAAAAATTATAGAAGCTCTTGCAAAAGTACTAGTGATAAGGACTGAATCCACTTGTATATAGACCTGAGCCTAAACCAAAGTGGTGTTATGGTTTTGAGAACATAAAGTTGTAATCCTTGGAAATGTAGAAATAACAAAAATGTCAAGGCAGAAAGAAGAGTGAGGGTGTTAATTTCCTCACTTTTCATAGCACAGAGTGTAGGGAAAATAGAGCCAATCAGGTTCCCTCACCTGGCCATCTGGTGAAACTATGACCCGCTGGGTAGAGGGGGGTGGGATGATCACAGGTGCAGTGCACCCTGTTTATGTATACTCTTATATAAGTGCCTTGGCTGTGTGCCACCTGTGTTCCTGTGTAGTATAAGACCCGGCCATTGTACCAGGTGGTACCTAAAAAGTCAGTAAATAAGCTGTGTCTGTTCTGCCTGAGGCTCCGCGTATCTTCTTCCAGCTCCCAAAGGCATGGGCACTCCCTGCCGGGATTCCCTCACCCTCCGACAGAGAGTTAATGCAGTTTAGAAATACAAGGTGAAGTTAAGAAAGAATAGAACAACTTCTTAAACTTCCTAATTACTTTTTAAATCATTTTAAATAATATTGTTTATAACCATAGAGGCCTTTGGAAATTAATACTTCCTGTGCTAAAGGAATATTTATCTGAAACTCAGCAATTATTTGTTTTAGTTTCACTTGATTTTCTGATCTGAATTTCAAGTTATGTACTTAGGAGTTTAGCTTTCATATTTATACTCTTCAGTGGATAGATCAGTATGAATGGTGCCAAGATGCCTCTGAAACCTTAGGCATACATTAGATGACATGAGAGATTAGACAGCTGATGGCTTCTGAGGGCGCTTATGGAGGTATTTACAGCAATCATGCTTTGTGCTTTGGAAACTAGGTCAATTCTCATGCTTTCAACTTTCAGGTTAGCCAGGGTCAGGAAGAAGGAAGGGCCCTGGTGACCATGGCAAATAAATTAAAGAAAAGAAAAGAAAAGAAAAGAAAAAGAACCACTGGGAAGCAGAGGAGGAAGGAGGCGCCAGAGATGATGCAGGCATTGGAGCTCAGGGGCAGCCAAAAAGGCTCTGTCAGAGTGCATATGATAGTTATCTTCAAGCTGATTAGGAATACTAAAATAATTCATAAGACAATCATCAGTCCAGTGATATTTTCAGTCACTGCTTAGATCTGCATTTGGAAGATTTGCTTGTTAACGGTCTTTTGTTTCTTCCCAAACTCACTGTTTAAAATTCACAGAAGACACCAGGAGGTAAAGGGTGATGCCAGGTCATGTTCATATGTTCAAAACTGGGTTTCTCTACAGGCATGGGAAAAGGAGTAAATAATGTACATATGGAATACATTCCCTCACAAATTAGCTTTGTAAAGAAAGCAGTATTATAATCATACCATCTAGTTTAAGAATTATAAATTTTAGAGACAGATTCATAGAAATAGGCCCTAAAGCAAAAATCAAGCTTCCTTATCCATACTAAATTGTTAGCTCTGTTCATCTAACCTTACTTTCTTAGTTAGCTTGGCCTGCTGTAACAAAATACCATAGACTTGGTGGCTTAAAAACAGTAACTTATTTCTCACAGTTCTGGAGGCTTAAAACACCAAGGTCAAGGGTCTGACTGAGTCTGTTCCTGGTGAAAGCTGCCTTCTTGCTTTATCTTCACAATTGGGGCAAGGAGAGTGGGGGGGAAGGGTCAGAGAGAGAACTCTCATCTCTTATAAGGGTACTAATTCCATCATAAGGACCCCACTCTCAAACTTCATCTAAACCAAATTACCTACCAAAGGCCCATCCCCAAATACAGTTGCCCCTTGAAAAACACAGGGATTAGGGGCGCTGACACCTCACAGATTTGAAAATCCATGTATAACTATTGAGTCCTTCAAAACTTTACTGATAGCATACTGTTAACCAGAAGACTTACCAATAACATACACAATTTATTAACATACATTTTATATGTTATATGTGTTATATACTGTAGTCTTATAATAAAGTGAGCTAGATTAAAATTTCTTCATAAGGAAGAGAAAATAGATTTACAGTAATATACATATTTATTGAAAAATATCCATGTATCAGTAGATTTGTGTGGTTCAAATCTGGGTTGTTCAAGGGTCAATTATACCATCACATTACGGGTTAGGATTTCAACAAATGAATTGTGGGGTAGGGGGAAGGGGGAAGGAACAAGCATTCAGTCAATAGCATTCACTGAGTTCCACTGCACACCTATAAAGTAAAATCCTAAATCCTTCACTGACAATGCTTCAGATAGTAAGGGACTGTAAAATTAAACAAACATACAAATATATTGGTATCCAAATCTCCTGACCCAGCTCTTCAGGTTCAAGTGCTGCTCTAAGATGAAGATCAATTAACAAATATGCTTACTTTGTTCACCAGAGATCAGCTCACGGCCTCAGAAAGAGATTAGCTTTCTATGTTTTTCTCTTTTTTAAAAAATAATATCAACAGCAAAAGAAACATTATAAATGCAAATTTACACCATGATTGCATATTCCAACCAATCACTTTTTTCTTTATTTTAATTTTTTTTTCTACAAGACTCACTTTGCTGTCCTTAAGGCCTAATTTTATTTAAAATTGTAATTTTCATCAAATACTTAAGTTTTTTTATTTACTGCTTAACAAGTTCTCCCAATTTCTTTCTAACAGGCTTCTTTTTGTTATTGTTTGTTTGAATAGGTCAAGACAGTTTCCCCTTGTGCTTGATCTTAAGGATCTGTAAGTAATGCAGAAAGAACTCTTGGTCTCAAAATTATCTTTGTACCATAGACAATTAATTACGTCAACTATGTAATCTTTCAATATGCCATACCACAGTAAAGATGAACAATCATTATATCTGTAATCTGTAGCATTAAATTATTTAGATGTCTATTAACTGTTAACATATAAAATAAAGGAATACATTATGTTTTGACCAAAGTAGTAATATTTTTATTGGAGAAGTCACATTTTCCTCAGTCCTGTATACTTATTCCTGTATAATTCTGTGGCAGTGTTACATTTTATTTTTCTCTATAAATTTATCTAACTGATTTGTGTCATTTTCAGGAATTCTTGACTACTTATTCTGCCATCAATAAATTGAGATAAATTTATCTATTATCTGATTTTTGCCTCATGGTGTCTATGTAGATTCCTAAAGGATCTGAGAAATGACTCGTATTTTGAAAAATGACACATAACAGATTTGCAGTTAAGTAACAAGCAGAAGTGGGTAAAGTTGCTGGTTGTTTTATAAAATAGGAAAAATCCAAAAGAACTACCTGGTTGTAGCAATCTCTTCCCTTAAAAAACAAAACTCTGCTACTCACTTATTTGGAGAAAGCCATCTTTTGTCACTAATCCCACTACTTGTGATGGAGCATGGCATGGGGTAATTTTGAAGTTTAAGTGAGGATACTGGGGAATATGCTGAATGCTTGCCACAAGCAGCATGGGGGATTATTGAAATGCAGGTGACTATCTTGTTGCATAAGCACCTGATCATATAGTTGTTTCCAGTGAGCTCACAGCTTATTTTTATTTCAGAGTTACATGGCTACATTCACTTGTCAAAAATTATTTTCCCTCTGATAAGGAGCTAATATCCAAAATATATAAGGAAATCATACAACTCAACAGCAAAAAGACAAATACTCTAATTAAAAAATGGATAGAGGACCTGAATAAACATTTCCTCCAAAAAGGACATACAGATGTCCAATAGACATATGAAAAAAATATTCAACATCACCAATCATCACAGAAATTCAAATAAAAACCACATGAGATATCACCTCACACCAATTAGAATAGCTATCATCAACAAAACAAATAATACCAAGTGTTGGAGAGGCTGTGGAGAAAAAGGAGCCCTCATACACTGTTGGTGGGAATGCAGATTGCTGCAGCCACTATGGAAGGCAGTGTGGAGATTCCTCAAAAAATTAAGAATATAATTACCGTATGACCCAGCATTCCCTCTCTTGGGTATCTACCCAAAAAATCTGAAAACATTTATCCATAAAGATATATGTGTTCCAATGTTCATTGCAGCTTTATTTATGGTAGCCAAGATATGGAAACAACCAAAATGTCCTTCAATAAATTATTGGATAAAGAAGATGTGGGATATATACACAGTGGAATACTACTCTGCCAAATAAAAGATAAAATAGTGCCATTTGTGACAACATGGATGGATCTTGAGATTATTATGCTAAGCAAAATTAGTCAGACAGAAAAAGTCAAAAACCATATGACTTCACTGACATGTGAGATGTAAAACTGAAAGCAAAAAAGGAACAAGACAAACAAATAAAGAAACAAAAACTCATAGACACAGACAATAGTTTAGTGGTTACCAGAGGGTAAGCGGGGAGAGGGGTGATAGAATAGGCTAAAGGGGGTGAAATATATGGTGATGGAAAGAGAACTGACTCTGGGTGGTGAACACACAATGCAATATATAGATGATGTATTACAGAATTGTACACTTGGAACCTCTGTAATTTTACTAGCCATTGTCGACCCAATTAATTTTAATTAATTTTTTTAAATTTTCCCTCACCAGTGTCACCCATAACATAATAATTTTAAAATAGCAGATTTGCCCAAAATTTCCCAGCTACATGTGCTATCTTAACAAGCAATCACTTGAAAGATTTCTGTATCCAATGACTCCAATGAGGAAATTCTGAGCCGAGGCAAGATAGTTGAAGCTACATTTCCCCACAGTGCTCACTAATCATTGTCAGTGGTCTCTTGATCAACTAAGGTAGTATTCATTCATGCCTCAAAACCATCAATACAGTAAAAAACTCAGACTGAAAGCAGTTTCAGCATCATATCAACCAAAATAGCCATAACAGTTCCTGACTTGTCCCCTTCCCTGCTGGCAGATAGGGTGAACCTAAGGCAAACAGATTAGGACAAGGTATGTACTACAATAAATCAGCACATAAGTTAAAAAAAGAGTGCTCTATATAATTAAAATTGTGGAGATCTAGCTATATCTTTGAGCTGGAATGAAATTAGTTGGCATTCCATTGACACAGTTCAGTCTTCTAAAATATACTCAGTTATTGGCTGTAGACATATGTTAATCATCTTGAAACAGTGCTCAGTAAGAGAACATGTGGGACAGGTCTGGAAACAGTCGGTGTTCCTTTCATCAGAGAACTCCCAGATGTTTGCCTGATGTGGGCTTCCCTGGCAGGTATCACCATAAGAAGGGGATTCCAGCCAGGGTGCTGTCAGCACTGAAAAGGCATGCCATACACCATTTCACAGTCGAGGAGAAATGAGTCGTTTCCTTTAGATTAGAAACAAGAACCATACGGCATTTATTTTTAAAGGATGTCACTAAGGTATCTTTTAAGGTTACCAAATGATTCCCCCAACTTCTGTTTATGACAGACAGTTGCTAATTTTATCATCTGGGAAGTTTGAAGATGAAAGTTTTCTTTCTGAGGTTCATATTTACTGAACACCACTGTATATAACAACATTCAATGCCTGTGGATCTTACATATAGGACTGTTTGAGGCTTTGGTCAAAATATAGATGAGGAGGAAAGTGATTTTTAAGGCAAAAAAACCAGATGGGAAGCCAAAGAAAGATTTCTTCTCTAACATTGAGCTTTTCATTTCATTTTCAAGTCTCTATTTTCATTTGAAGTCCGCAGCTCAATAGTACCATCCTAATGATTCTAAAAGAAAGCTGGAGCAGGGATGCATCTCAAAAGAATAACAAACTTCCCAGTGTTTACTTATTACATATTGCAATACACACACACACACACACACACACACACACACACACACACACCAATGGACTACAAACTCAAATGGTGTGCCTTCAAAAAATATAAAATACCTAATCCTAGGGATAGGATTAACCTAAGGAATCTGGAATTATTTTAAGACAGTGAAGTCCTTGGAGCACTTCCCATTAAAATATCCCAGGGTGCTTGTCAAAAGATATCCAAGTCTGGATTTCTACACACTGACATCTAGGTTGATATTCTGGATCACTGAGATCCAGACCCTTTGGGGTGAAGCCTATGGATCCTAGGTGATCACAGGCCCATATGTAGCCTGAGAACCACTGCCCTGGGACACCCTACATGCTGTTTCATTCAAGTGAATTTGGGAACCCAGTTTGGTCTTGAAATTCACCTCTTATCTCCTTTATTTTACCAAAAGAAACAAAGACCTTTCTCATAAATTTACTTGCTTAGGGTACCCCAAGGATTCAAAAGCAGCTGAAGTTCAAAAACAAGTCTTCCAGAACAGTTCCACTGTGAAATAAAACCCAAAACTACTCTGAGAGAATTTGAAAGCAACCCTGGGGACTGCAGTGACTGGAAGACCCCTGCTTTTTAATTAATTGGCTCCTAAAGCATGAAGTTCTAGTGCTTTTAAACGGGCCTAGCAATTTGTAGCTGGTAGGAAAAACTCTTCCCAAATATTCAAGCTGAAAATCTCAAAGACATATTATTCTTTCTTAAGCCATTAGCTCCCATATTCCAACAACCAAAAAAAAATCTTGTTTAGTCTATTTTTAAAGTATTTTTTGGGGCCGGCCAAGTGGCTCAGTTGGTTAAGAGTTAGCTTAAGACCACGAGCTCTGAGCAACAGGGCTGCCGGTTTGATTCCCACATGGGCCAGTGAGCTGCTCCAGAGCTGAGCTGCCAACACGTGGCAGGATGGCTCAGCTGGTGAGAGCACATGCTCCTAACAACAAGACTGCCTGTTCAATGGTGGGCTATGCCCACCTGCTACTAAGACTGAATTCAGCACCTTGAGCTGAGCTGCTACCCAGATGGCTCAGTGGATAGAGTGTGTGCTCTTAACAAGGCTGCTGGTTCGACTCCCACATGGGATGGTGGCTACACCCACCCGCAACTAAGATTGTAACACAGCCCCTTGAGCTTAGAGGCCACCAGCTGCCGACAGGCAGCCAGGTGACGACTGGCGCCCTCCACAACTAAGATTGAAGAACAACAACTTGGCTGGTCCCCCTCCCCAATTCTCCAACCCTGTTCCCCTCCTCCAAGTCCCCCAATTAAAACATAAATAAATAAAATAAAATATTTTTTCACTTCTCTTTCTTTTTAGCTTTACTTCTAAAGACCATAGTTTTGATGTCCAAAATTTTATGGCTTGATTGTTACAATGACCTCCTAACTGCCCCCCTTATTCTTTATTCTACTCATAATTAAGCAGAAAGGTCTCACTGAGATCCGTGTCCCTCATTCTTATACACCATTTTGATACACTGCCACCAGGCAAGATTTGCTAAAACACAAACCCACTCAAAGACTTCCTATGATTCCCCCATTTCCCAAAAGAGCATTCTAGACACACTTGCATCTTAGTCATGAAGTATGTTACAAGATTTCCCTTCCCCATCTGCCAGTGTAAGTCTTCCCTATTCTTTTAGTTTGGCTCCAGTCTATCCATGTGAAAGGGAAAATAATCATACTAAGCAAGACATAATCTTTCTCCTTAATTAGATTCTAAATTCCTTGAGGGCTGAGAGTAAGTCTGCACAATCCTCTCAAAAGCAAGCATATTGCTCAACTATTTGTTAAATAAATCAAAGATTGATGACACTGGATTAAGCCACCAACATCCATTCTCACCTCCTGAGCTGAGGTGCACCAGGGCAGTTTGGGAATTTTCTATGTGATGAGCAAGTGTGGAGTTCAATTCTGTTAATCTTTCACCACTTATTCTTCAACTGAAAGAAATTGGTCCCAGAAGTTTGGGACATTTTACTCACATATGCAAAAACCAAGCAGTTCCATAAGAAAGAGTTATGTTGGGAAAAGAATAAACATTCTACATCCAGTTGGTTCTTCTTAATATTCCAAATTCCATTGTGTAAAAAAGATTCTGATCTTTTACCACAGTGGAAAGTCTGTGATGTGAGGACTACTTGAAGAAATTTCCCATCTCAGATCAATGACAAAATAGACTATAAAAAGCTTTTAGTGGCTACAGATTTAAGGCACTGTAATAATTCCTTTCAAGGCAGTAAGACCAACCATGTTAAGGAATATTTTGGTGCTAGTGTGTGTTAAACCAACTCAAATGCCAAGTTTGTGTGAGTAGCAGAATTGCATGCTTTTTAAAGATAATGCTGTATTTGTTAGGGAAAAAAACTGTATCAAATAAAATATAATTCCATGGCCATGTATGACATTGCACCATCATCATCATCATCATCATCATCAATTCTAATCAAAAGACCCAGAAAGAAATCTATGCATAAAATTTTGTCTGAATATGTATCATTGAATAATCAGAATTTCCTATTTACACTAATTAAACTATCTCCAGTACATGCACACAAATTGCTTAGGACTTAAATTCTTTTAATTAAATTTATTGAGGTGACAATGGTTAGTAAAATTACATAAGGTTCAAGTATACAATTCTGTAATACATCATCCATATACTAAAACAAAATTAAATTAACCTTTAAAGATATATAAACTTGCAGTTGAAGTATAAATAAAGATAGCCTTGTTATAAATTATATATTACAAATTCAGAGAACAGATTGGGATTTAAAATGTGATGTTTAGAATGCTACACTTTAAATAACATTTATATATTCTGATTTGACTGTCATATTTCTAAATTTATCTTTTGAATATTTGTACCCCCCCCAAAATTATTTTACCCATGATGATTTAAGCAGATTAAAATAGCATTTAAGACAAATGCAGTTATTTTGAAAATGGTTTTTATTACTTTCAGGTGTACAAAACAACATAGTAATTAGACATTTATATATACCTCACAAAGTAATAACTGCAAAAATCTATTACCCATCTGACACTGTACATAATAGAATATTATTAATTATATTCCCTATGCTGTATTTTACATCCTTGTGACTCTTTTGTAACTCCCAATTTGTACTTCTTGATCCCTTCATTTTTCTCACCCAGTCCCCAACCCCCCTCCCATCCAGTATCCATCTGTTCTCTGTATCTATGGGTCTGTTTCTGTTTTGTTTATTGTGTTCATTTATTCTCTTCTTTAGATTCCACATATAAGTGAGATCATATGATACTTATGTTTCTCAGCCTAACTTATTTCACTTAGCATAATACCCTCTAGGCCCATCCATGTTGTCACAAATTATAACATTTCATTCTTTTTGTATGGTCAAGTAATATTCCATTGTATATATGTACCACAATTTATTTAACCAATCATTTATCAATAGATATTTTGGTAGTATCCATATCTAGACTATTGTAAATAATGCTGGAGTGAACATAGGGGTACATATTTTTGTCAAATTAGTGTTTCATATTTCTTTGGATAAATACCCAAGAGTGTGATTGCTGGGTCATAAGGTAGTTATATTTTTTATTTTTTGAGGAACCTCCATACTACTTTCCATAGTGGCTGCAGCAATTTGCAACCCCACCAACAGTGCACAAGGGTGCCTTCTCTCCAAATTCTCACAACCACTTGTTGTTTGTTGATTTATTGATAATGGCCATTCTGACAGGTGTAAAGTGATATTTTGTTGTGATTCTTATTTGCATTTCTCTAATGATTACTTACATTGAAAATCTTTTCATATGTCTATTAGCCATCTGTATATCCTTTTTGGAGAAAAAGAAATGTCTATTCAGGTCCTCTGCCCATTATTTAATTGGATTGTTTGGTTTTCTTGGTGTTGAATTGTATGAGATTTTAAAATAAATTTTGGATATTAACCCCTTATCAGGTGTATCACTGGTGGATATCCTCTCCCATTCAGTAAGATGCTTTCTCAATTTGTTGATGGTTTCTTTTGATGTGCAAGACTTTTTAGTTTGGTGTAGTCTCATTTGTTTATTTTTTTCTTTATTTTCCCTTGCCCAAGGAGATAAATCAGTAAAAATATTACTAAGAGTAATGTTTAAGAGTTTACTTCCTTTTAGGAATTCTTTCAGAAGGGTTCTATGGTTTCAGATCTTACATTTAAGTCTTTAATCCATTTGGGGTTTATTCTTGTATATGGCATTTTTTTGCATGTATCTGTCCAGTTTTCCCAACACAATTTATTCAATAAACTGTCTTTAGCTCATTGTATATTATTGCCTCATTTGTCATACATTAAATGACCATATATATAGGTGTGGGTTTATTTCCTGGGCTGTCTATTCTCTTCCATTGATCTATGTGTCTCTTTATATGCCAGTACCTTGCTGTTTTGATTACTATGCCCTAGTATTATAGTTTGGTAGGCAGCATGATACCTCCAATTTTGTTCTTCTTTCTCAAGATGGCTGTGGCTATTTGGGGTCTTTTGTGGTTTCCATATAAATTTTAAATTACTTTTTCTAGTACTGTGAAAAATGCTATTGGGATTTTGATAGGGATGGCATTGAATCTATATATTGCTTTGGGTAGTGTGGACATTTTAACTGTGTTAATTCTTCCTGTCAATGTGCATGGTATATGTTTCTGTTTATTTGTGTCTTCTATAATTTCTCTCTTCAATGTCTTAAAATCTTTTCAGTATGTCTTTTACTTCCTTGGTTAAATTTATTCCTAAGTATTTTTTTATGCAATTGTAAATGAGATTAATTTTTAAGTTCTCTTTCTGATAGTGTGTTATTGGTGTATAAAATGCAACCGATTTCTGAATATGAATTTTGTATCCTGATACTTTACTGAATTTATTTATCAGTTCTCATAGCATTTTGGTGAAATCTTTAGGGTTTTCTATATATAATATCATGTCATCTGCAAATAATAACAATTTTACTTCTTCCTTTCCAATTTAGATGACTTTTATTTCTTTTCCTTGGTTGATTGCTGTGGCTAGTTCTATTCCAGCACTATGTTGAATAAAAGTGGTGAAAGTGGACATCCTTGTCTTGTTCCTGATCTTAAGAAGAACACTTTAAGCTTTACCCTATTGAGTATGATTTAACTGTGGGTTTGTAATATATAGACTTTATTATGTTGAGGTATGTTTCCTCTATTCCCACTTTGCTGAGTTTTTATCATAAATGGATGCTGGATTTTGTAAAAAAAGTTTTCTGCATCTATTGATATACCATATAAATTTTATTATTCTTTTTGTTGATGTGGTGTATCACATTAATTGATTTGCGATTATTGAACCAACCTTGTATACCAGGAATAAACTCCACTTGATCACGGTATATGATGTTTTTAAGGTATTGCTGAATTTGCTTGCTAATATTTTGTTGAGGAGTTTTGCATCTATGTTCATTAGGGCTATTGGCATATTGTTTTCTCTTTGTAATGTTTTTGTCTGTTTTTGGAATCATGGTAATGGTGGCCTTGTAAAATGAGCTTGGGAGCCTTCCCTCCTCTTGGATTGTTTTTTGAATAGTTTGAGAAGAAGAGGTGTTAATTCGTTTTTTAATGTCTGGTAAAATTCACCTGTGAAGCCATTAGATTCAGGACTTTTGTTTGTTGGGAGCTTGTTGATTACTGATTCATTTCATTAGTATTAATCAATCTGTTCAGATTTTCTGTTTCTTCTTGATTCAGCCTTGAAAGATTGTATGTTTCTAGAAATTTATACATTTCTTTCAGATTGTGAAATTTGTTGGCACACAGTTGCTCAAAGTATTTTCTTAATTTTTTTTTGTATTTCTGTGGTGTCTGTTGTCATCTTTTCTGTTTCATTTCTGACTTTACTTGGGTTCTCTCTCCTCTCTCTCTCCTCTCTCTCTCTCTCTCTCTCTCTCTCTCTCTCTCTCTCTTAGTCTGGTTAAAGATTTCTCAGTTTTGTTTATCTTTTCAAAGAACCAGCTCTTGGTTTCATTGATCTTTTATATATATATATATATATATATATATATATATATATCCCTCTATTTTGTTATTTCCACTGTGATTTTTATTATTTTCTTCTTTGTACTCACTTTGGCTTATTTTGCTGTTCTTTTTTCAGTTCCCTTAGGTGTAAGGTTAGACTCTTTAGTTGAGAATTTTCTAGTTTCTTGGGGTAGGCTTCCATTGCTCTGAATTTCACTTTTACGACTACTCTCACTGTGTCCCACAGATTTTGGGTCTTTGTGTTTTCATTTTAGTTTGTCTTTGGTTTCTTCCTCCGCCTTATTGTTGACCTATTCATTATTTAGTAGAATGTTATTTAGTCTCCATATTTTCATTTGTCTTTCCGTTTTTTTCTTGTAATTGATTTTTAATTTCATACCACTGTCATCATAGAAGATGCTTGATATGATTTCAATCTTCTTAAATATATTGAGACTTGTTTTGTGGCATTACATGTAGTTTATCTTGGGAAATTTTCAATGTGCACTTGAAAAGAATGTACATTTTGCTGCTTAGATGTGAAATGCTGTATAAAAATCAATTAAATCCATTTGGTGTAGTGTGTCACTTAAAGCCACTATTTCCTTGTTGATTTTCTATCTGGAAGACCTGTTCACTGGTGTCAATAGGGTGATAAATTATCCTACTATAATTGCATTACTGTTGATCTCTGTCTCTATGTCTGTCAATATTTTTTCATATATTTAGATGCTCTTATGTTGGGTGCATAAAAGTTTATTAGGGTGCTGTCCTCTTGTTGGATTTATTGGTTTTTATTATGTAATGTCCTTCACTGTTTCTCATTATAGTCTTCATTTTAAAATCTATTTTGTCTGATATAAGTATTGCTATGCCAGCTTTTTCTTTTTTACAAAAAATCTTTTTCCATCTTTTTATTTTCAGTCTATGAGAGTTTTTCCATCTCAAGTAGGTCTCTAGTAGAGAACATATGTATGGGTTTTATTTTCTTATCCAATCAGCTACCCTATGCTTCTAAATGGAGCATTTAATCCATTTACATTTAAAATGATTATTGATAGCTACATAGTTATTGCCATTTAAAGAAATCCCTTTAACTTTTTTTTTAATACTGGCTTGGTGGTAATGTATCCCTTTAGCTTTTTGTTATCTGGGAAGCTATTTATCTGTCCTTCAATTATATATTATAGCCTTGCTCTGTTGTAGGCCCTTGCTTTTCATCACTTTGAATATTTCTTGCCACTCCCTTCTGGCCTGCAAAGTTTCTGTTGAGGATAGTCTTATGGGAGCTTCCTTTTAAGCAACTAGTTGCCTATCTCTTGCCGCTGTTAGGATTCTGTCTTTGTCTTTAACCTTTGCCATTTTAATGATGACATGTCTTATTGTGGGCCTGTTTGGGCTCATCTTGTTTGGGACTCTCTGTACTTCTTGAATTTGTATGTCTATTTCCTCCACCAGGTTAGGAAATTTTCAGTCATTATTTCTTCAAATACATTCTCGATCCCTTGCTCCCTCTCTTCTTCTTCTTGTATTCCTATCATGTGAATGTTGTTACACTTGATGTTGACCCAGAAGTCTCTTACACTGTCTTTGGGTTTTTCTTTCTTTTTGTTGTTCTGATTGGGTGTTTACTGCTCTCTTGTCTTCTAAATCACTGACTCACTCCTTTGTCTCATCTAATCTGCTATTGATTCCTTCTACTGTCTTTTTCATTTCAGTTATCACATTTCTTATTTCTGACTGTTTCTTTTTTATGGTTTCTATCTCTTTGTTGAAGTTCTCGCTAAATTCCTTAATCATTCTTATAACCAGTGTTTTAAACTCTGTCTCTGATAGGTTGGTTGCCTCTATTTCATTTAGTTCTTTTTTATGGCAGTTCTTCTCTTCTTTTATTTGGGATATGTTTGTTTCCTCATTCTGGCTACCTCTCTGTGTTTGCTTTTATGCATTAGGTAGATCTCCTATGTTTCTCAGTATTTGCTAAATGACCTTGTACAGTAGGTATCCTGTGGGGCCTAGGGGTGCAGTTTTCCTGATTTCCTGTGCATATATTTCAGGAGTGTCCTTTGTCTGTTTTATGTGTATTCTCCTATTATAATTAAGCCTTGATTACTTTTGGCACAACAGTGGGTGGGATTGACTCTCAGGCTGACTGGCTGTGAGGTTTGTCTACATCCACAGCATTTGAGCTGCTGATTGGGGGCAGAGGAGAATTTGCCCAAGTGAGGTCTTGTGTCTCTTAAAAACCACCTTTTGGGTGTGCCTCTTGTGGGGCTAATCAGGTAGTGCTCTGTTGTGGTCTGAGGCTGGCCTTTGGTTGTGTTTTGTCTGGTGCTTCTTGGGAGAGGCTTCCTTGAAGGCCAATTTCAGCCTAGTCTATGACTAAGCTGGGGCTTTCTGATAGGAGCTACAAAGCTATATGCAATTAGTTTCTGCCTGTTTTTTACCTGGAGGTGTATGGTGGTGGCCTTGCCATGAACTGAGGCCAGCTGCCATCAGTACTTGGCCTGGGGCATTTCCACAAAGGCCCAGGCCCCCCCTAGGCCTGTTGCCACCTGCCAGCTGCACATAAGGCTCAGTCACTGAAAGAGCTTCCTTAGGTGCGTTGGCCAGGCTGGTTGACCTGACAATCCCGTTGGGTTTGGTGGGGCATCAAAGGGTGTGGCTAGCGGTTTTCACAAAGTTAATGCACATTCAGTTATTTGCCAGTGCTGAGTCTGTGATCACTTCACAAAATACCCTGAGAACACTGCAGCCAGTCATTGTTCACCTTAGGCCTGCAGAAACCCAAGAGCTAACCAAGAAAGGCTTCAGTATGAGGTGGGGTTGACCACCTGCCACCGAAAGTTTCTCAGACTGCCACAGACTATCCACTGTTATACAAGCATCCTGCAGCTTGTGGGGCAGGGCAGCCACTCAGGAGCTGGGAGTACCCTAGATAATGCCGCACTAGCTGGGTGGGTTGAGGTCCAAGGGAGTTACCAGGGTGGTGGATGCATGACCAGATTTTACCAGATCAATGGGGTCTCATATTTGGTGCTTTGGGTGTGGTTTCAACACAGGAAAGCCCTCTTGTAGATTGCATGTGAGGCAGGCTCCACACAGGGATATTAGCAGTTGTCAATCTAGCCCTCATCCTAAAGCCACACAACTCGGATTTTTCCTGTATGTCTCTGCCACTTCTTGAGGTGCTGCCCCTCTGCCGGAGCCCAGGGTGAGTGTTTGCAAGTAAGTCTGTGCATGGGCCATTTAAGAGTACATTTGGGTTTCCAGCTACCTTCTGTCTCAGCAGGATATATGGACAGAATCTTCACTGATTTTCAGTGTGAGATGTTGTGAGGACTTCTCTTCCTAGTACAGACCCTTGGGTTGGGGAGCCCAGTGTGGGGCTGGGACTTCTCACTGTTCAAGATGGACCAGCAGCACAGAGATGCCCCTCCCGATGCTAAACCATGACTTGTGGGGTTGGGGTCAGCCCATTTTTTGTCTCTGCCCCTCCTACCAGTTTTGATGTGGCTTCTTTATATCCTTAGTTATAAGGGTTCTGTTTAACTAGTCTTCAGGTGTTTCTCAAAATTGATTGTTCTTTAATTTAGTTGTAATTTTAATGTGATCAGGGGTCACAACAGACATGGTGTTTACCTATTCTGCCATTTTGACCTTCCTCTATTTTGAAAATATTTTCCAAACAAAATATAATGTTTGAATTTCACAAATTATCCAAGAAGAATAAGAAAAAAATAAATTTTATAATACCTTTTTAAAAATTCACTAATTCCTCATTTAAGCCATAATTTCCTTTAAATCCAATTGAATAATAGTGGTTGCATTTGGCAGCTACACCAATGAGCATCCAGATGCTACTATTTCCTGAATTTAATTTTATATGACAGTTTTGTTCCTAAAACACCTACCTAGTGGCTTGTCACCTCAACTTTAACTAGGACAAGCTCAAGGAGGAAAAGTGGTTTTTTTTGGACGGACATTTTTCCACTGGATACTTCAGAACCATGAGAAAGGTGGCTGTGATTAGGGAACCAGCAAGAAACTTTCAGAATGCTACATAATGGCATAAAACATAATAAAAGATCTTCAAGAGTCCCTTGGAATCACTGATTCAACCCTTTCACTTTATACCTGAGGAAACTCTGCCCAAAAAAATGAAGTGAGTCACTGTGGTCACCTTTAGAGCAGGATTAGTTGTCCCTTCCATTATCTCATGCTTTCTCTTGAGGGTAAATTTCTAATGCTAGGTTTGGTTTTCTGGGTGAACTCAGGTACTTGCTAAGCTAAATTTATAAAATAACAGAATATTAGTATCACATGGGAACTATAGAGAACTTCTCTCAACTGTAAAAAGAAAGAACATTTTAAATTCGTTTTTGTTAAAAATATAAAGGAATTAAAAAGCCTGAGTTGCAGAGCTTAAATCTAAAATCCCCAATCTTAGCTCTTTGGGTATCTTTAAGTTTTACATCAGTTTCTGATATGCAACTTTTCCCTATTTCAAATATGTCCCCAAATTATCATTCCAGTTTACTGTCCATAAATACAACTTATAAAAAAAGCAAGAAAGTAGGCTTTGTTTTACCAGAAGGCTCAGAGCACAGGTCTTTTAAATAGCTTACAATGGGTTTAATTTACAATAATATAATTTATAAAAATGTATGCAGATTATTGTAAATGCACATTTAAAAAGACATTACCTGCCACATATTGGTGCCTCTGCATTCAAGCATTATCTCCCAGGCCTTCTGCTAAAGGCCAACTCTGCTTCCCCCGCCTCCTTTATCAACTGACCTGCCATAATAAAGTTTCTGAAGAGTAAGAAGATATGGCTGCTTGCACCACCAGGCCTTGATAGTAATTTCAAACCATGTACACCTGCGTCCCTGGTAAACACTGGAAGAAGCATTACTAACCAAACTAAAGGAAATACCAACCACCTGAAAGATGACCAGAACAAGCCCAAGCTAAATGGTAAATAGGAAGCCGAATAAGTTTGCCTTTCATCTATGGTGCATGCCATAAGGATGGTTGTTGCTCCAGTAAAGTAATTTTTGTATGTGTGTGGCAACATTTATATAACATAAAATGAATCATTCTAAGGTGTACAATTCAATTGCACTTAGTACATTCACCATGTTGTACAAACATAAATTTCACCCACGTCCAAAACAATTTATCACTCCAATAGAAAACCCCATACCACTTATCCCCTCCCACTAGCCCCTGGAAAACTTCAATCCACTTTTTTTCTTTATGAGTCTAACTATCCTGGACATTTCACATAAAATAATCATAAAATATGTGACCTTTGGTATCTGGTTCCTTTTACTGAGCCTAATGTTTTTGAGATCCATCCATACTATTGCATGTATCAGTTCTTTACTATGGCTGAATGATATTTTATTGCATGGACATACCATAAGTTGTTCATTTATCAGTTAATGGAAATCTAGTGGTTAGTAAGTTATTTCCACTTTTGGCTGTTGTGAATTGGGCTGCTATGAACATTCATGTACATGTTTTTGCTTGAATACACATTTTCCATTATTTTGGGTATTTACCTTGGAGTAAAATTGCTGGGTCATGTGGTAATTCTATGTTTAACTTTTTGAGGAATCACTAAACTGTTTTAAAAAGTGGTTACACCATTTTACATTCCCACAAGCAAAGTACAAGTGTTCCAATTTCTCCACATCCTTGCTACAACCTGTTATGTTTAATTTTGTTTGTTTAGTATAGCCATCTTACTGAGTGTAAAATGATATCTTATTATGGTTTTATTTCTATTTCCTTAATGACTAATGATGTGGAGCATCTTTAAAATCACATGAAAAATGTGATTTTTTTGTCATTTGTATATCTTCTCTGGAGAAATGTCTATTTGAGTAATTTGCTCATTCTTTTAAATTAGATCACTTTTGTCTTTGTTATTAGAGGTCATTTTTATAAACTGATAATAGATCTTTACCAGATATATGATTTTCAAATATTTTCTCCCACTGTGTAAGATTTTTTTTAAAGATTTTTATTGGGGAATTGGGGGGATGGGAAGAGTGCTGGGGATTGGGGAAAGGGGAACAGACAAGTTGCTGTCGTTTT
>NW_017731925.1:817560-842991 GCF_001890085.2 Hipposideros armiger
CAGGGGCTGCAGCCTACGCCATCGCCAGCGACTCACAGCAGCCCAGCTCCAGGTTGAGCTGTTGTTCAGCATCTTAGCTGTGGAGGGAAGTGTCACTTGCCCTCATATGTGGGATATGAACTGGGGCCCTCTGGCGTCCCATGCCAGTTCTTAACCATCACGCCACTCGGCTGGCCCAGCTTTCCTTTCGTTTTTATTAATATTTTATTGGGGAATTGGGGGAGGGGAGCAGCCAACTTGTTGTCCTTCAATCTTAGTTGTGGAGGGCGCAGCAAGCTCAGCTCCAAGTCCAGTGGCACCGCTCAGCTCAAGGTGCTGTCTTCAATTAATTGTGGGTGGGCATAGCCACCATCCCATGAAGGAGCTGAACCAACAGCCTCATTGTTAAGAGCACATGCTCTATCCCCTGAGCCACCCGGCAGCAGCTTAGCTCAAGGTGCAGAGTTCAGTCTTTAGTTGTGGGTGGGCATAGCCCACCATCTCAAAGAGGCAACCTTGTTAGTAGCACATGTTCTCACCAGCTGAGCCATCCTGCCACCTGTTGGCAGCTCAGCAGCAGCTCAGCTCAGGTGCAGCTCACTGGCCCATGTGGGAAGTGAACTGGTGATTATGTTGCTCAGAGCTCGCACTCTTGAGCAAGCTCTTAAACAACTGAGCCACTCAGCCGGCCCAGTGGCTTTCTATTTGTTTAGGGCCTTCTTTAATTTTTTTCACTAATGTTTTATAGTTTTCAGTAAACAAGTCTTGCACTTTTCTGGATGAATTTTTCTTACTATTGTATTCTTTTGCATGCTAATATAAATGAAATTTCTTCTAAATTTCCTTTTTGGAATGTTCATTGCTAGTGTATAGAAATACAACTAATTTTTGTGTGTTGACCTTGTATCCTACAAATTTGGTATGTCTATTTATTAGCCACAAGTGGTGTGTGTGTGTGTGTATGTGCTTGTGTGTACGTGTGTAGTTATTAGTACTATATATAAGGTCATGTCATCTGCAAATAGAGGTCATTTTAATTCTTCCTTTCCAATTTGGACATCTTGTTTTTTCTGCCTAAATGCTCTTGCTAGCACTCCCAGTACAATGTTGAATAGAAGTGGTTAAAAGGGGCATCACTGCAGCTATGGGTTTTTCATAAATTATTTTTTATTGTCCTAAGGAAGTTCTCTTCTATTTCTAATTGGTTGAGCATTTCTATCATGAAAGTGTTGGATGTTTCAAATGCTTTTTCTGTATAAGTTGAGATGATCATGTGATTAATTTTTTTTTCATTTTGTTAATGTGATGTGTCACATTAATTTACTTTTGTATATTGAGCCACCCTTGGGTTCCTGGGATAAATCTCTCTTTCTCATGTTGTATAATCCACTTAATACGCTGCTGAATTCAATTTTATCAAAGGTTTTTGCATCTATATTCACAGGAGATGTTGGGGTATATTTTTCTTGTGACATTTTTATCTGGGTTTTGTACAAGGTAAGTCATAAATTTGATAAGGAGTTAATATCCAAAATATGCCAGCAGTGCCATTTTAAGAAATGTTAACACTTTGGTCAACGTTGCTCAAGCAGTAGTTCACCAAAATCAGAAGTGTCTGGATGCTGATGGTAACCACTTTGAGCACCTGTTGTAATTGCAGAAGTCAAACGTGACTTGTATTCATCTTTTGTTAGCAGTATATATTAATACAGTGTTTTCCTTTCTTAAAATGTGTATATATTTCTTTGGCACCCTCTGTATAAGGAACTCATACAACTCAATGCCAAAATACAAATAAACTGAACAGACATTTTCCCAAAGAAGACATAAAAATGGCCAAAAGGTATATGAAAAGATGCTCAAAATCACTAATCAGGGAAATGCATACCAAAAACACAATGAGATATCACTTTACACCTGTTAGGATGGCTATTATCAAAAAGGCAAAAGAGGGCCGGCTGATTGGCCCAGTTGGTTAAGAGTTGGCTTGGGAGCAACAGGGCCACTGGTTTGATTCCCACACTGGCGAGTGACGCTGCACCCAAGCTGAGCTGTCACTGAGCTGCCAACAGGTAGCAAGATGGCTCAGCTGGGGTAACAACAAGATTGCCTATTCAATGGTGGGCTACGCCCACCTGCAACTAAGACTGAACTAGGCACCTTGAGCTTAGAGGCCACGAGCTGCTGATGGGCAGCCGGATGGTGACTGGTGCTCTCCACAACGAAGACTGAAGAACAACAACTTGGCTGGTCCTCTTCCCCAATTCCCCAACACTGTTTTCCTTCCCCAATTCCCCAATAAAATCTTTTTAAAAAAGGCAACAGATAATAAATGTTGGTGAGAATATGGTCCCCCTAGTGAATTTCTTATTTCAGTTACTGAACTTTTCAGCTCTAGAATTTCTATTAGTTCCTTTTTAAATATTTTCTCTCTATGAATATCATGCTTTTGTCAAAAAATCATTCTTACTTTAATTATCTCAATATGATTTATTTTAGCTCTCTGAATATATTCATAATACATGATTTAAAGTCTTTGTATAGAAAGGCCAACATCTAGGCCCCCTCAGTGACAGTTTCTATTAACTGCTGTTTTCCCTGTGTATAGAATGTACTTTCCTGTTTCTATCTGTATCTCATAATTTTCTGTTGAAAACCGGACCTTTCTGTTAATGTAGCAACTCTTGAAATCAGACCTCACACCTTCAGGGTTTCTTGTTATTATTCTTTCTTTGTTTTGTTTTGTTTTGTTTTTTGCTGTTCTTTGTTTAATGACTTTCCTGGGCTGATCCTGTAAAGTCCGTATTCTTTGTTATATGTGAGTGTGAATGTATGTTCTGCTTTGGTAAGTTACTGGTCAGCTAATGCTTGGGCTAAGATTTCCTTAAATGCTTGGATTTAGTAAGTCTCCCAGTCTTCGCCAAGGGACTTTGTGTGTATTGGAGCACTTTCAACACTCAGCCAGGTAGTTTACACATGTGCACATCTGGCTGGTACAAGGCCACAAGGGCAGCCAAAGATGAAAGACTGGCTTTCTCTCAGGTATTTCCTGAGCATACACACAACTCTGCACATGCATGTGGCCTTTTAAATTGCCTGGTATTATTTCAGAGCTTTTCAAATCTTATTAACATCTTTTATCCCACATGATTTTTTAAGTGTTTTGGTCAGCCTTTTCTTACCACAACTGTTATTGTTGCCTCAAGCAACTGTGGTATTAAAAAATTGCCACTTAGGGACGGCCGAGTGGCTCGTTGGTTAAGAGTTGGCATGGGAGCACGAGCTCTGAGCAGCAGGACCATCGGTTCAGATCCCACCCTGTACAGCTAAGATGGTGAAGAATAGCTCGAGCTGGAACTGGATGGCCGTGAGTCTCCCGTGATGGCGTAGGCTGTCGTGGGCTACCGTAAGCTATGGTGAGTGACCGGCAGCCAACGTGAGTGGCCAGCAGCTGGCATGAGCTGCCATGAGTGGCCGTCCAAGGGCCAGCGACTGATCTGTCTCAGCCGGAAAGAGCGCAATGATCACAATACTAACATGGGCCAGTGACGCGACGTCCTCCACAACTAGACTGAAGAACAAAAGGACAGCAACTTCACTGGTCCTCTTCCCCAATTCCCCAGAGCTGTGACCTCCCCCAATTCCCCAATAAAATCTTTTAAAAAATTTTGCCACTGATTGTATTTTTGTTGTTGTTGTTTTGTTGTTTTTAAATGGGGAATTGGGACAGGGGAACAGTTTTGGGGAGTTGGGGAGGAGAACCAGCCAAGTTATTGTTCTTCCATCTTAGTTTTGGAGGGCTCCAGTCGCCATCTGGCTGCCCATCGGCAGCTGGTGACCTCTAAGCTCAAGGGGCTGTGTTAAACTCTTAGTTGTGGGTGGATGTAGCCACCATCCAATGTGGGAGTCTAACCCAGCAGCCTTGTTAAGAGGACGTGCTCTATCCACTGAGCCATCCGGGCAGCAGCTCAACTCAAGGTGCCAAGTTCAGTCTTAGTTGTGGGCGGGCATAGTCCACCATCAAACAGGTAGTCTTGTTGTTAAGAGCACGTGTTCTCACCAGCTGAGCCATCTTGCCACCTGTTGGCAGCTCAGCAGCAGCTCAGCTCAGGCGCAGCATCACTGGCCCATGTGGGAATCAAACTGACGGCCCTGTTGCTCAGAGCTGGCCCTCTTCAGCTAACTCTTAACCAACTGAGGCACTTGGCTGGCCCACCTCTGATTATTTTGACCAATGTGCTGGAGATAGGGCTATTTTGCCAAGTAAGTGCTGAGTCAGGTCTAATAATGATAACACACTTGGAGTGGGTTTTTTCCAGGAAGCTGTGAGACAGGTCAAAAAGTGAAAACTCTCTAGAAATGGGAATGCAATGGAAACAACAATTTTTGAGGAGATCTATACCCAGTCTGCCCCCTCCTATAAATAACTGCAAGCCTGCAGATTTTCATAGCGACCAACATTTGTGAGGCTCCTGATTTTCAAGGCTACTGCACAGCTGCAAATAGGAAGATGGGGACTAGGTTAAGCTACAAAAGCATAAATCCTGCTTTTCTTCCCAGCATTCAGCAGTTTTTCCTAAAATAAATGATCCTCAGATGTTGCGAGGCTTTGGTTAATTTATAGAGTTATGAAAAAGTTAATTTTGACAATTTTGCCAGTGTTTTTGTTGCTTTTATGGAAGGACACATTTACAGAGGTCTTTATCATTCAGAAGTTTTACAATGGTTCACATTTGTGTCAGTGATTATTCAGTGTTTTTGTTTGACTTGACTCTTCCAAACTCTGATAATAAGCTTTATCTTTTTTTCTCCACACCAGGTCAAAAAGAGAAGATATTAATTTAATTGGAATACTAAATATAATTCATGAACAATAGCATAGTTACAGGCGAGGCAGTTTTGTGAAAGACCTCTCTCCCACACACTCCTACTAAATAAATACTATCTTCTGTATACAGAAATGATGCTACTAATGCAACATGAACAAAGCTTGTTAATACAGTAATCATTATCAATATATACCTATTCAACCACACTTCCATACCCAGCCTCTTGTGATAAATAGAACATAGCTGTCAGGAAAAGAGATAAACTTAACTAGTCTGAGACTAGAACCCAAAAATTTGAACTCCATTGCATGGCTGAGTTAATTCATCCAACACTAACTCTGTGTGTTAGAGTAAACTGTAATTCCTGCAAGGATGGAGCATGAATGAAAGAAAAAAAAATCTTCATTTGGACAAGGGTTTCAACCTCCCCTAACAAATATTTGACCAAATCTTTAGGCTTCTTTCACATGGCTATCTTCTGATAAAAGAGCTAACAAAGACAGAAGAAAACCCATTTACCAAATAATTGGCTAATGGGAAACTGAGAAATGACATTAAGAAGCTACACACATTTGGGGGGGTTACTCACTTGACAGATAACACTTAAAGGAATAAACTGGCATATTATTCCAGTTTCTTATAGACAAGAGGGAAAATTGCTTTTGTAATTAGACATTTACAAGTATAGAGTCTTCTTCACTAAATTGATTTTCAATCTTGCAAATTTGGGGGGAAATGCATTTTCTTTGCCTTAATAATGAAAGAAAATTTAAAATGGGTCAATAAACCTCATTTGCACTTAGCTATAATTTTTGCAGCATTTGTATTCTTCTGACTTCAGGATTGCTAAAGCAGTTTAGATTTTCTCTACACAAAATGATTTTTTACATATGGACTCCTGTTACACCTCAGAACAGCCTACATAATTGGAAATATAGAAATAGTGGTGCATATGTATTGCAGGGAAGTTTAGAGATATGTTAAGCAACAACAAACTATGGCATGCAATAAAGCATTGCATCTCAAACTTTCATATGTGTGCAAATCACTTGGGGGATTTGTCATAACACAAATTTTGATACAGGAGGGCTGGGGTAGGGCCTAAGGTTATGCATCTCTAACAAGCTCCCATGTAAGGCTGAGGCTGATGTTCCTTGGACCACATTTTTTGTGTAGTGAGAAAGTGAATAAATCTAGGTTCTGGTTTTGCCTCTATTATAACACATCATGCTTGTTACTTGTATTTTTAAAAATTATATTGCTGTTACGCATTTTCTCAAATCCTTTCTGGGACTAAGAAAGGCATAAACATGGGAAAATATCAACATTACTAAAAGTATAAACAGAAATAATATATCTAATAAATAAAGTAAGACATGTTCACACAATTCAAAAACAGAAAATATGTCAAAATATCTAAAAGATAATATAGCCATCTGATTTAAAAGCAACAGAGATAATATCCCAGTATTACATAGAGCTCCACAAGAAGATTCTTGGATTGGGTGCCAGGAATTCTGAGTTATAACATGGATTTTACCTTAATTATCTCTATGTGTGAGACGTCAGGCAGTCTGTTAGTATCCTTCTCCTTGGGTGCAAAAGAAAGGATTTGGAATAGTTAATCTCCAAGTTCTCTTGCAGCAATAATACTTTCTTCTCTGCTTGTGTTATGAAACACTTGGACAATATAGATAATTTTCTCCCCTTTCAAATCTCTGTTTTAGCGTTTCCTTTTCCAAATCTGACAGATGCCATAATTCCTTTAGGTTGAAGGAAAATATAAAGTTACTTCAAGGAAAAGGTAACTAAGCCATGCCAGGTTTCCATACAGGCAGCATTCATTTGCTGGCCTTTCAAGTCTCTAGTGAACACAAAGGGCTTTACTTCACCTGACAGAGAATCAGCCCATCTGGATTTTGCCCAAGGCCACAGTTCCAAGTGAGAGTTCTGCGAAAGGCCAGTACCTGAGTTGAGAGGAACATCTACCTCCATCTCTTGCCCGGTTTCTCAGTCTGGAATGTTGATTAATTGCAGATCAAGTTTTCTGCTTATTTATGTTCATGACAGGCCAACAGAAAGACCAACCAAATCCTTCCCAGACTTTCATGAGGACTACTACTGTAAGGAGATCACTAGTTGGGTTTGGTGATAATGCATCTGTAGAAGTATGGAAAACTGTCATACAAAAGTAAAGGTATTGTTTTCTTCCAAGTATAATTGAGGAGCAGTAGTGTTCTGATTATGAGTATGTGATAGGGTTTGAATCTTCATTCTGCCACTGTGTGACAATGGGTCAAATTGTCCTTTCCCTAGCTCAATTTCCTCCTCTGTACAATGTGTTTGTTTTGAGGATTAAATGAGTTAATGTATGTCCTTGTTATTTTAAGTGTAGTTCACAGACCTGCAGCATCAGTAGCACCTGGGAGTAAGTTAGAACTGCAGAATCTCAGGCCCCTCTCTAGACCTACTGCATCAGTATCTTCAGTGTAAACAAGATTCCCATATGCTAAGCATTCAGCATAGTGACTGCTTCATGGTAAGTTGTTCATTAATCAGGAGTACTTGTTATTAGGATATTCCTGATCTTCTGTCTCACTTTATCCTCACCACAATCCTGCGGGGTAAGCATGTTAGTTATTTCTAGCTTACCTGGTTCCCTGAATTCATTACTAGAGTCCATCACTAGCTTCCCCATCACCAGAAGGCCATCTGCCTTTCTTATGCTCTATTGCCCAAACTCACTTTCATCACTCCTAGTTGGTGAAGGTTTGAAGGTCCATTTAAGGAACACCACATGGTCCAACATATGGAGGTTCCTTGCAGATTTCACACACTTATCACATATGTACTCTCTGGACTCAATCATGTCATGTTCTATTTCATATTTCAGTTATTTTAGATACAGTTGTTAACATGGACCCTGAAGTAAAAATTTTTTCTCTACCACTTCCTGGCTTTGTTTTCTTGGTAAAGTCACTTAAATTCTTTGAGCCTCTTACGTGAAATGTAATTTAAATGTGATAATGTAGGTAAAGTATGTCATAAGTGCACAATAAATGATAGCTCTTAATATTATCATTACCATTTATTAATTTTTATAATTGCATTATCTGTCACTTGAGTCTCACAAAAACAAGACAAGTAGTACTGCATCTACTTTCAGATAAGAAATGTGAAGTAATAACTCACCTAAAGCCAGACAGTTAATTTGTAAAGAGCCAAGTATAGAACTCAGTCTGCCTTTCCACTACATCACACTACTTCATAGGGTAAGCAACATGGAATATTAAAAAGTAATTGGTCTGGGCACGAGGACAGGCTAGAGAATGTCAAATGAGGGCACAACCAGTTGTCAGGCTGGAGAAATGGCCACTGCTTTAATCCAAGTGTATCAAAATCAACTAAACTACAATCCAAGTTATAAACATATCAAAATGAGATGCCAGAACAGGATTCTAAATCACACAGCCATCCCCACAAGATCAGTTTCTGGAGTAGCCCAGAGACTACTGATTACTGAAGAAGCCAACAAAGCTATTTTCTTCTTTGCATTCTTTAGAGGATCTCACACCTCCTACTGGGCCCTTGAGTTTGGTGAACCCCAGGAGGCATGGTGAGCTAATGAGTAAAGATTTATTGCCAAGTCCAAAGTGCCTAACTTCTCTGCTGAGAATGGCTTGTAAAAATCATTTAAGGAAGGGTAACATGAATGCAGGTGGAGCCAGGTTAAGTTCTGAACAGAAGAATGGTCACTTGGTTTTTGAGACACTAAAGGGAAAGAAGGAAGCTATGTTTGGCAGAATGTTGATAATTGGGGGAGTGCCTCCCTGATTGTCACATTATTGCTAAGTCAGTGGAAATTGATACAGTCCCTTTAAAGAAAAATTTTGCAATATGAATCAAGAGCTTTCAAATGCCTTTGACCCTGTAATTCTATTTCTGGGAATCTATCCTAGAGAGATACTACCAAATATGGGAGGGGAACATTTTATTCTTAACAGAAGACCTATGACAGATCTATCAGTTCTGGTAGCATAATTGATTAATGTGAAGCTTGAAAATGTTTTTCTTCGTTAGGCTCCTGTGGTTGTGGTGAACAAAGGGGTCTAACCTAGCAAAGACTTTACCAATTTTTATTTTTCTTATGTGAACATAAACCTCTGGTTTCAACCTTTTACATGTGTCCTCACACTAACAAAGGCTGACATCATTGAGGGATTAATCACTTTATGAAAAACTTTGGTGCAGATTTTCTTAAATATCAAATACTCTTTGGCATATTTACCTACTTCTTTACAGAGAAATTTTAAGCTGAAAAGTATGAGTGTCCTACCCTCCACATATTCCTCCCATAGAATAGAGTATGGGCAGCATTGCCAATTGAAAATCGACCAACAGTTTTATTCCAAAGTTATTTTGTCCTTCAGAAAAATAGATTTCTATGTAACTTTTCAGGAACATAGCTATTTCATAGAGCTGAGTACATCTGAAGTTCTTTTCCTGACAAGTCTCTTCTACTCAGCAAGATTTTAATGCAAATTCTCTGCTCATTTTATTATAAACATATATCTGAATGCAGAGAGCACCTTCTTGGTTATTACTAAAAGACCTGAAATTTTTAAAGTTAGCTTAGGATTAAAAGGCTTGGAAAGGTCAGAAAAAGTTAAACAATAAGCCTCTATAATGTTAATGGTCAGAGAATATTAGAGACTGTTCTGATTTGGTAGTTTCACAGTAATAGTCTCTTACCTTTGATATCTGAGAATATCCTTGGGTTCTAGTATAAAATTGATTTTTAGTTGATCATCTGTTTATGTAATTAGTATAATTATGCTTTATTACATAATCACTATAAGTGAATGCAATCAGCTATAATATATAATTACATAATTGAGTCATTGTAAAAAATATCCTAGTGAAACTGAATATAATGCTTTGTACACCTGCAGGAGATAAATATTTTTATTTTTTAATTTGGATTAGTTACAATGCTTTTTGTTTGCTTTTGGAGTGGTTTCCTTGTTCAAGTGTTAAGAGATTGCACATAGCGTTTCAAGGAAATGACTACACACTCAATTCTCCATCTTCCAAATTTCATGATGAAAATCAGACTGTCCTCCAAACCCATCATTTCTCTGGTGCACACAGATCATTTAAAATAGCTTTCTATATGAAGTTTGAGGCCCTTCAGATCCTTGGTTGTAATGCCAGGTGACACTACCAGGAGACAAATAATGATGCATTTTTAAGTCCCTTTACATCTAACTGTACTAGGCTTATGTGAGAAAGTTATCATTATATCAACTTGGGATGCCAGATTTAAGTTCTTTGGGTTTTATTAATCTAACGGAAAAGAAATTTACTATGCTCTTTGCCTGTAAGCAAGGTTTGAGGCGGGAAGTTTTTAACTGTAACCTGCTCATCTTTTTTTTTTTTGCTTCCAGCTCATATAAATATGAATTATGTTGGTATTTCTAGATAATGGCTATTTTTTAAAATTAATCTGTCCTGATCTAAAGAACAAAGCTGTTGTTGTTATTGTTTTTTTCTGGGAAGTGTGTTTCCAATCACTAGGAGCAAAGCAAAGGTGCCTTTTGAAGATGTCTTAAATGGAATGCTTGCACGGAATTAGAAATTTTACTAGGTGACCCCTGAAGTCCCATCCAAGTTTTGGGTTCTACAATGTCTCTTTTTATAAATACTGGCAAATGAGAAAATCAGTGTAGTTATAATGAAGAGGAAAGCATCACATCGCTACAATTGTGTCTGCGGTCAGGGAAGAGCTGACTGTCCTAAACCCATTGGGAAAGCCAGCAATGAGCAAAACTGAATAAGGCCAATATTATCTTTGATTATTAATATTACTTTAAGTAAGAATAACTGAACCCATGTTGATTTCTAACTTGTACCAGGTCCCTTACTAAATGTTTTCACATGTTTTAGCTCATTGATTTTTCCCAACAAACTTGTGAGAAGGGTATTATTTCTAACTATTTTATTGACATATAAACTGACACTTTAAAATATTATTACTTATTGAATGTGAAATAGTTAGAAGCAGTTGAGCCAGGATTTCAGCCTACATGCATCTGAGTTCAGTTTCTGGACTCATATCCAGCCTGTCATAAAACTCTCTCCCTGGACATTTGATCCCCTTCCTCTGCCATCTAACTCCAGACACCAGTACACTCCTACTATCCTCTACTTGTAGGTAGAAGGAAGCTAATACATGCATTAATGTAGTTCTTTTTAAGCAATGCCTTTTGTTTACATTGCTTGTCACAATGGTTTTTAATCCTAGCTGCATATTAGGTCACCAGGAGTACTTTTTAAAAATGCCAATGCAGTCCCCAGTTTGTATTAATTAAATTAGAATTTTGGTTGGTGGGACTCAGGTATCAATATTGTTGAAAATTTTTGGCCTGCAGAATAAATTTCAAACAGCAAAGCCCTTTACAATTTGGATACTGCCTGTATTTTCACTCTCTTGACCCTCCAGCACTCAGTACCTGAATATTCAATAATTGCATGCCTCAGTCCCGTTAAAATTGCTCACATGTGCCCTTTGCCTGGAGTGTCCTTCTGGCCTTCCTTACTGAGTTGTCTCACTCATTTTCAAGTGCCAAAGTTAGTTCCCTCGCCTGGGAAATCTTCCTTTGACACCCTATGTTGAATTAGTCATTCTCCCTTTCTCTCCCCTCAGAGTAATTTTTACACCTAATTCAACACATCCCATTAGTGTTGTCCTGTCTCCTTGACTATACGGTGTGTCCTTTGAGATCACAGATTGGATCATTTTTTATACCCCAGATGACAAACTCAGTATGTAACATATAGCAAGCCTCTAATTTTTCCTCATTTTTAAGGAATAAATGTATGGATACAGTCATTAATTAATTCAAAGAAGGCATTTATTATTGTGTGTGTTACCTTTCCCAAGAACAATTTTATTTAAAATAAAATCTGCTTGGAAATAATTGTGTTTAAAACAAAGAAAGGGATCATTAATGGAAGAATTTGCATCAATGAAGAATATGTTTATCCTGAGTCTTATCATATGATACTATTAACTTGTACACTTATTCTCCTTAGGTGTAAATGTAAGACAGCAGGAGAAAATAGGATCCTGTGTCAGATTACATGTTTCTCCTCAGCTCCAGCAGGTAGGATGTGAGAAGCATGTATATCCTCTTGCAAATGGCTCAGTGCCCAGGTTTCTCCAGTGCTTTCTACTGTGCTTGTGACAAACTCCAGGTGATTTTGCAAGCCAGACTGTACCAGTACAATCTCATCTCTCTTTCTGAAGGGCCATTAACACCTGATAAAAAGACAGGAGGTTACCAAATAACAGTGCTAGGTGGTCACTGTCATTTCCCCACTGATGTACACAATGCCTTTCAGCATGGAGTACTGAGCCTTGTATCACCATTTTATACAAGGGAAGCAAATAGTGTTGGACTCATTAGCCTTTATGGTTCTCAAGAATTTTCTGACTATATTTTTCATAAGGCATTTTCCACAGTGGTATTATATTATTATATAATAGGCCTTCCACAGCAGCTAGTCTTCCTGGTTTGGTTTTGTTACACACATATTTTTACAGAGGCAACCTTGAAATATCAGTAAACACAGAAAAATTTCTGATATTTTAGTGACATGAATTTTGAAAGATAAAGCTAAGTGGGAGGGGAGACAATGTCGGGGAACTTAAGACAAGGTGAAATCCAAGACCAGCTCTAACAGTTGGTAGGTTTCATGGCAAATCAAGTAGCATTGAGGGCAGGGCAAGTTCTCTTACCACCACACTCCTCACTGGCCTTTATCATCCTCTTTCAGACACTAATAAGACTTGAACTATAACAGAAAGTAGTACCTCCCTGTGATCTATGGGAACAAGCAGAAATCCAGGATATACCATGTCACCACTGAGCTTAAGGATCCTAGGGTGATGGGGTAGTTCAAATATAAAATTCATTTGAGGGGAGAGTGTGATGGTTCACTCTGGAACAGACCTAGCCTGGGCCAATGAAACCTCAAATGTACCTGCTTTTTGGGAGGATCTAAAGCCATGGCAATGTTTAAGGAATTAACAATTTTTTAAACATTATCACATACATTTTGAGGGCATCAAAGGTGGAGATGCCTTTCAGAATGAAGGAAAAATATCTGAGCCAAGTGCAGAAGCATAGCAGCACATTGACTTGAAAGGAATAGTAAGGCAGAGAGAGGGAGTTCCAGAAGTAATATTAGGGAGTGAAGATGATCAGATTCTCTCACTTTTGTTTCTTACTACCTACAAGAAAAAGTCTGCAAATTTTCTCCAACACCAGAGAACTGACATGGGAGGGATTACCAGAGGGCCAGTAGGAGGAGCCAAGAAATTAAGATACGAGCATGGAAGTGCTGAGGCAATGAAAATGGACAGGGAAACACAAATATGGCTATAAAGCTTCTTAGTGAAGCTGTGAAAAGACAGGAGCAGTAAGGCCTGGAATTATGACTGAGGCACATGATGTGACCATAGGCTGTAAGGTATGGATTAAAGACAGTATAGTAGATGTTTTGTGTCAAACCTTACTACTTGCATTCAAAATTTAAAAAAAGAAACTTTACTTATATTTTTCTCTAAATATAAAGATGATACATACCATGATTAAAAACTGAAGCAGCACAAACTATATTATAAAAAAAAATTAACTCTCCCTCTCCAAAAAACAAAATCACCCCAAACTTAACTGCTTAGAGATGATCACAGTGAACATATCAATGAAACTACTTTGCAAAATCTCTATAGGCATGCACACAAAGCCATTAAAAAATAATAAAGGATTACCCTACACATGCTCTTTTATAATCTGATGTTTCCCTCAGTAATATACTATGGACATTTTTTTCTATATAATTAAATAGCAATCATTTTAAATAGATACTATTCCACCATTAGGATGCACCATAATTTACTTAACTAATCTCATATGAAACAATATTTAGGATGTGCCTTATTCCTGGCTTTTCTCTGTTATAAACAAAGATCTATGAAAAATGTTTTTAAACACATCTTTGTGCACCTGACTAGTTCCTTCTTTGGGATAAAGCTTAGAAATGGAATTGTTTCATCAAAGTATATACATATTAAAATGTATTATACTGTCAAACTTCTCCCTACCCTCACCAGAAAGGTTACACTAATTTATTCTCTTAAGTTATTTCAATTTGATGAGAATTTTGTGCTATTTTAATTTTTGTTTGCATTTCTTTTATTTCTAATGAACTGGTCATATTTCCATTTGTTTATTGATCATTATATGCACTATACTAAGTGACAGTATAGAAATGAAATCAGCCAATTATAGGCCAGTGGCCAAAAATCAGCCACTGTGCCAAATCTGGCCTAGCACACTTTATTGTATGGCCTACAAGCTGAGAATGTTTTTTACATTTTTGAGTGGCTGGTTAAAATGTCCAAAGAAGAATAATATTTCATGACATATGAAAATTATATGAAATTCAAATTTCTATGTCCATAAGTAAAGTTTCATTGGAACATAGCCACATCAATTCTTTTCCATAATATCTCTGCCTGCTTTCTTACTACAGCAGCAGATTTGAATAGTTTTGATAGAGACTGTATAGCCAGAAAGGCCTAAAATATTCACTATCTGGTTTTTATAGAAAACATTTTGTGAACCTGTGGTATGTAGTAATGATTAAAAGTATAGAATTCATAGCCAAGACATCCTGGATTCACATACCTGCTCCACCATCTGCTATTTATTTGACATTGGATGATTTACTTAATTCTCTATGCCTTGATTTTTATTCATCTGTATAATGGAGAAATTATAGTACTCAACTTAAAATGCTTTGAGGATTAGGTGAATTTAGCACTTAGAATAGTGCCTAGTATAAGTGCTATATAAATATTAGATATTATTTACATTCTTTTAAATATAAATTATGTTCCATAGTATTCCCTCTCTTTCCTTGCAATATTTGTTGTCTATTAAATTAAGGAAGCTTCCACATAGTAAAAATTTTAGCTCTTATCTATGATGTATTGTAATGTTTTCCCAGGTTGCTAATGGTTTTTCAACCTTGAAGGTAACTTCAACTTACTCTAAGAAAGCATAATTTCAATTTTGTACATTAATTCTAGTTGGAATTGTATAAAATATTAGTAGACAAAGGTGATCAAAATGAAATAATCTTGTCCAACTACCCTTCTCAATCTTAATTAAATAGTTGAGAATTCACTACCTTCTAGTGAACTGGGACTTCTCACTGCTCCCAATCTTGATTCTTAGGGTCACAAATGACAAATCTAAACACTCTTCTTTACATAAAACCTCCAAACACGGGGAAAATAGCTATCTTCTCACCTTTGTTTTCTTATTCCACCCACATCTCTATTCCATGTCTCCACTTTTGTGTGCTAAACCTGTCTAAGGCCTTCAAGTGGTTTTACTGTAACATGGATTCACTGATTCCATTCACCATTAGTTTTTCCTCTTAAAACAATCCAATTTATCATTCTGCCCTTTGTTTTGTGCCTTATTCTGCAATGTGAAAACATCAGGTTTAACACAACCTTACAATTAACTTCTAACACCTCATCACATATAATATTAGGGCTTGGGGCGTTCACAATTCTAGAAGGCTTTCTTTTTTTGATCAAAACCATTTATATTTAAAATTGTTTGCTACTGAAGATTATCCAGACATCAACGTAGCACACACAATGTAAAATGGGACCCATAGACTTTGTACAGCATATTAAATAAGTACTCATGGGACTTTGTCCTTCATGATATTTGGCACTAGGGTGAAAAGCATACTTACTGCTGCCTCTAATATTTGGGACACTGGCACACTTCTCATAGCTATAACGATGCCTTGGGCTTTGATGCACACACAGCTTAAAACTTAGAACTGGGATGTGCCTACATTGACATAATGATATAGAATATTCATCTATAAAATGAGATACACACACACACACACACACACATCAGAGCTCGGTTTATTTTCTTCCAGAATCTTAAAGCAGGCTAATGTGCATTTCCCAATGGCCAACAGATCTAAGAAATGACAGAAAATATTTCATACGTAAAAAATATTATCTTGACCGATCATAAATAAAATTAACTTAAATATGTTACTAATTTTCCCCTGCCATCCAAATGGCAAATGGAGTCACATCTGTGATTTCGTAAAGCTACTTTTTAAGGTGGAACGAGTCCAACAGTAAACAACTTTGTGAAAATAAAGTGACATGAAGTAACACTTATTTTTTCCCCCAACTGCAATAAAATAAACATTTAACTGGCAAGCAGAAATATATAATTAGATATGTAACATGAAGCAAGGTCATCTACACAGCAAGAAAAAAAAGTCTTAGAAATCAAGAAAATTGTCTTTTGTTTTCCAAAATAAAATTATAAAGCTTTAGAATTTCACACCCTTCCTAAATATATATACTTACACATTGGCACTAATGCTTAATGAATAATAAAATAGGTTTTAAAATTAAGAAATGCTACAAGTGAGTCAGTCTCATTGTCTTATCTATTACCAGTACAGTGTCCCCACATTCTGTAGCCATTGACCCTTAGTCATCCTCTCACACCTCTGTAAAACCTGACCCCCACTTTATCTGGAAAGAACAAAAGAGCTCTTTACACATGCACACACACACACAACACACACACACACACGAGGACTGACAAGTATGGTGAACTTGTTGCAAAAATGTTGCTAACTTTTTTTGCTATCAGAGGGATTATTAATTATGAATTGGTACCAACTGGACAAACAGTTAACCAAGTTCACTATTTGGAAGTGCTGAAAGGTTGCATGAAAAAGTTAGATGAAAACATCCTGAACCTTTTGGCAATAATTCATGGCTCTTGCATCACAACAATGCACCAGCTCATGTGGCACTGTCTGTGAGGGAGTTTTTAGACAGTAAACAAATAACTGAATTGGAACACCCTCGCTACTCACCTGATCTGGCCCCCAATGACTTCTTTCTTTACCAGAATATCAAGGAAATATTGAAAGGAAGATATTTGATGACATTCAGGACATCAAGGGTAACATGATGACAGCTCTGATGGCCATTCCAGAAAAAAGAATTCCAAAATTGTTTTCAAGGGTGGACTAGGCGCATCCATTAGTGGATAGCTTCCCAAGGGGAGCACTTTGAAGGTGACCATAGTGATATTCAGCAATGAAGTACGTAGCACTTTTTTTAGAATGAATTCCTGAACATAATTGTCAGACCTCATATATACACTGCACATATTTAATGTATACATTGCAATGAATTTTGGGATAAGTACACACCTGTGAAACTATCACCACCATCAAGAATATCAACATGTTTATCACCTCACAAAGTATCCTCCCACCATTATTTTATTTTTCAGAAAAGCTTTTAGTTGATATTTTTCCTGTCTTACCATGAGAGTAAGATTGTCTCCTGCATAGCTCCAAAGCATATTATTTTGAAAAAGGGTTATATTAGAGAAAACTTTATGTTCCCATCATAAAATTGTATAGCTTTCTTCCAGGGCAGTGCTTTCCTATCACCATGATAACCAGAGGGATAATCAGGAGGATTTATGACGTTCCATTATGATCTTCACCTCAATCTGGATAGCTAGTCCTGAAGGGGTCCCTCTTTATCTCACTGTGTACTCCAAGCACCTTGTTAACGATCTGCTGAACAACCTCCCGTTTGCATTTCTCCAATTTGTCAAGAATCAATAGATCAGACAAATACTCCCAGATAAATAGATCCTACTTATAAACTTGAGAAAAGTGAGAAGCATTCTAAAGTGATAAGGAAGTACAGTCTATTGATAGCAGCTCAGTTTAATGTAATAGGAAATTCTACATGAGCTATAACATTACCCAATCTTAGTGAATAATGGGGAAGCTTTGCTAAATTGATCAAGTTTTCATCTAGATCCCTGTTATCTGAGGGGGAAACCAGTATACTACTTTTGATTCCAAATGCAGCCATTCTCTTTACAATTATGGGAATGGGGGTTTCAGAGAAAGAAGGGGTCTTGTAGAAATTAAAGCACATCTTATCTTGCATCTCTGAGCTGAAAGTTGTAAACTTTGACATGTGTATGGTATATACACATAAGAACCAATACGTATATAAATTTAAGTCAATTTCTCATACATTCATTCATCCTGTCTCAATAAAGTACAACGTTGGTATCCTCCTTCTTAAGTGTGTGCAATGAATAATGTAAGAGCTGGGAGAAGAAAAAATATTTTAATTGTTATAATATATACAAGGATGATCTAAAGAAAATAAAACCTCTTTGCTATCAAATCTTTAATCTCTAAACAACAAAAAAACATCACATTTTTTATGAGAGGGGATTTCAAGGGGGAAATGGCGGCTGTGAGGAGGGCTCCCTGAGTTCTCCCCTGGAAAGCGCCACAATTTGAACAGCTGTAATTCATCAAATGAACCTCTACCCATCACACAGAGCAGCTAAGAGGCTCGCATACTGATTACTGGAAGGTGGGCAGACCGGGTGAGTGGGGGAAGAGGGAGGCGAGACTTGTGGAGGTGCAATCCGTACAGTGGCTGCTGAGATATTGGGCCTCAGAGAGCAGATAGAAGAGTATTCCGCGGCTCGCTCCCTGCTCCTTGCAGCCCACCTAGACAGCAGCAACAGCGTGACAGTTTGCAGTCTGAGGCAGAAGCCTTGGGCTGGGTGAGAGGGTGAAGAGAGAGAGAAGACATGGGTGCAGAGGCGTGGTCCGCACCCATGGCTGAGGAGCCACAGGACCCCAGGAGACAGAGCAGAGAGTGTTGCAGAGCCAGGGCGGGCTCAGTCCCTGTGCCCACCTGGTCCCACTGGGCATGCAACAGGAGCTCCGTGGTGCACAGATTCTGAGGCAGAAGCCTCAAACTTTGTGAGCGGGAGAAGAGGGAAGCGAGATGCGTGAAGACACAGCCCACACCTTTAGCTCCAGAGATGCAGGACCCCAGGAGGCAGAGTGGAGTGCATTGCAGTGGCAGGGTGAGATCAGTTCCTGCACCCCTGTGGTCCCTCCAATAGCGCAGCAGGAGCTCGGCTGCAGTGTCTGAGGCGGAAGCAGCCTCAACTCAAAACAGAGGTGGGGCTTTTTTTCCCATTTTTTCTTAGACAGAAAGCAAAAAACAACTGCATAGATAAGCACCCACCCCCACCCTCCCTCAGAAACCTTGGACCCCACCATGCCAGAGTCTTTAGCAGACCTCTGAATGGAGGAGTAGGGTCAGATTACAGAGGTGCTCTTACTCCCAGGGGGTTGAGAAACTCCGCATAAGAAGAGGCTACGCAGTGTGAACCTACATACCCGCTCCCACATTTCCTGCAAGGCTGGGGGACAGGGGAACTTCACCTGCTGAGTCCCTCAGAGGCCCCTTGGCAGGTGGCTTTTAGCAGCTCTGAAATATCACACCCCCGACAGCCTCCAGCGGAAAGACTGCAGGAAGAGGCACATCAACCCTTCTGGCTGTGCAGCACTCAGCATACCTGGGGGCAGGCGAGAGCAGAAACGGCATTCACTTTGTAAAAACTACCAATCACACCTCATAACCCCACTCATCTACAATAGACCTGCATTGCCAGGGTCACTCTAGCCTCCAGGTAACTGGCTCTGCCCCTGTAAAGTACAGACGAGTTTTTGTATAGTAGAGGACAACCTGGGGAGAGCTTGGTAGACTTTAGCCAAGACTGGCACTGGTTGTTTTTTGGGTTTTCTTTATTTGTTTGTTTGTTTTTTGGTGTGTTTTTGTTGTTGTTGTTGTTTTGGCTTTTTTGGGTATTTGGGGGGGGGGTTTGTTGTTTGTTTTGGTTGTGTTTTTTCCCTATCATTATCATTTTTAGTTTTAAATAGGCATATATGTAGGTGTATGTATGTGGATATATATGTCCATATATATGGGCGTGTAGACATATATGCATATTTTTTCTTTTTCTATCCTTTCTTTTCTACCCTCTTTCTTTCCCTTCTTTTTTTTCTTTTTTTTTACTGCTCTACTTTTCCTCCCTCTTTCCATTTTTCTGAAGTTTTTTTTTTTGGGGGGGTGTTGCTATTTTGTTTCTCAAGTTTATTCTATTTTTTATCTTATTATATTTTATTTTATTTCATTTTGTTTTGTTTTTTGTTCATTTTTGTTGTTTTGTTTTTGTTTGTTTTCTTCTTTTGTATGTTTGATATTTCTGTACATGTTGAATGTAGGTTTTTGGTTGTTTTTTACACGAGAGAGTATCTAGTTTTCTTTGGTGGCTGTTGTGGTTGTGCTTGTTGACCTGTTTTACTCTAAAATCACTCTGCACCAGGGCCTAGCCAAAGAGGCACAAGAATCATCACACTCAGAGGCCAACTTTAGACCAAACCAGAGCATTATGGGGTTTGACTTACAAGAGTCACACCCAAAGGGAAATCATTAGAGGCACAAGAGCCCAGAGGGGCCAAGCCTCATTGGAGGGATCAACCCTCACACAGCAGCTCACAAACTGTGGACACAGATAATCCTCACAGCTAGTCAGCCTGGGAGTCAATCCTATGTACTGACAAGCCAAAAACAATCGAAGCTCAACTTCAACAAGAGAAGACACACAATACAAGGAAAACCTCTGGTACACACCCACAGGAGAATGGGGAGACTGAGTAATTCAAATATAAAGGACATGTGCCACGTAAGTCCACCCAGAAAAAACTGAGAGATGTAGGGGATCTACCTATTACATAGAAGCAAGCACAAAGAGTAAGGCAGAATGGGGAAACAAAGAAACACATCCCAAATAAAAGAACAGAAGAAACCACCTGAATCAGTGGAACTAGAAGAAATAGAGGGAAACAACCTATCAGAGACAGAGGTCAGAACACTGATTATTAGAATGTTCAAGGAAATTAATGGGACTATAAAGAAGTATAGAGAAATCATGAAAAAACCAGCTAGAACTAAAGAATACAATTCCTGAATTAAATAAAAAACTAGATGAAATTACTAGCAGATTGGATGAAGCAGAAGATCGAATCAGTGACTTAGAAGACAATATAGCAGAGATCATCCAAGAGACACAACAAAAAGAAAAAAAGAATACAAAATATTGAAAATAATTTAACAGAGCTGGGTGACAACATCAAGCGCAAAAACATGCACATCATAGGAATACCAGAAGGAGAAGAGAGGGAGCAAGGGATCGAGGACATATTTAAAGTAATAATGTCTGAAAACTTCGCTAACCTGGCAAAAGAAATTGACATACAAGCCCAGGAAGTGCAGAGAGTTCCAACCAAAGACGATCCCAAACAGTCCCACACCAAGACACATCATAGTGAAAATGGCAAGGGTTAAAGACAAAGACAGAATCCTAAAAGCTTCAAGGGACAGGCAGCAAGTTACTTACAAGAGCACCCCTATGAGAATATCAGCTGACTGTTCCGGGAACAGTGTCTAAAGGCATTCAGAACGGCCCAGCGTTTGACATACTGTAGGAGGCTCTCCTACAATACAGCTTCTAACAAAACTAGGCTGTCCCAAACCCCTGGTAATAGAATTGTTTACCTTTATACCAAGAAGGTTGGGAAAGCACCAAAGTCTGCATGTGGCGTGTGCCCAGCCCGACTCCGCAGAGTTCGTGCTGTGAGACCTAAAATTCTAATGAGGTTGTCTAAAATGAAAAAACATGTCAGGAGGGCCTATGGTGGATCCATGTGTGCTAAATGTGTCTGTGACAGGATCAAACGTGCTTTCCTTATCGAGGAGCAGAAAATTGTTGTGAAAGTGTTGAAGGCACAAGCACAGAGTCAGAAAGCTAAATAAAAAAATGAAGCTTTTTTTGAAAAATAAACACCATTAAAAGGCATGCTCTGTTGTAAAAAAAAAAAAAAAGAATATCAGCTGACTTTTCTACAGAAACTTGGCAGGCCAAAACGAATGGCAGGAGGTTCTCAAAGTGATAAAAAATAAAGGTCTACAACCTAGATTGCATTATCCAGCAAGGTTATCATTTAAAATTGAAGGAGAGATAAAGAATTTCCCAGAAAAGAATAGGCTAAAATAATTCATTACCACCAAGCCAGCATTACATGTTAAAAGGGCTTCTTTAAGCAAAGAAAGAGGAAAACAATCTAACTAATGAAGATAAGGATCACAAATAACAAAATGGCAATAACTATGTACCTATCAAAAATTACATTAAATGTAAATGGATTAAATGCTACAATAAAAAAAAAACATAGGGTGGCTGAATGGATAAGAAAGCAAGACCATTGCAAATGCTGTATACCAGAGACTCACCTCAGATCAAAAGACACATACAGGCTGAAAGTAAAGGGATGGAGTAAAATATTTCATACAAATGGCACTGAGAAAAAAGCTGGAGTAGCGATACTTATTTCAGACAAAATATACCTTAAAATGAAGACTACAATAAAAGACAAAGAAGGACACTACATAAAAATAAAGGGATTGATCCAACAAGAGAACATATCCCTGGTAAACGTCTATGCACATACATAGGAGCTCCTAAATGCATAAAACAGATTTTGACAGACAGAAAGACAAAGATCAACAGTAACACTACCATAGTAGGGGACTTCAACACCCCATTGTCACCAATGGACAGATTCTACAGACAGAAAATCAACACAAAAACAGTGGCCTTAAATAACACTTTAGATAACCTAGATTTAATTGATATTTTTAGAGCATTTCACTCCAAAGCAACAAAATATACATTCTTCTCAAGTGCACATGAAACATTTTCCAGAATAGATTACATCTTAGGCCACAAAACAAGTCTCAAGAAATTTAAGAAGATTGAAATTATGTCAAGCATCTTCTCTGACCACAATGTTATGAAACTAGAAATCAATTATAAAAAGAAACCTGGAAAGCATACAAATACATGAAGGCTGAAAAATAAGCTACTAAATAGCGAGTTGGTCAAAACTGAGATCAAGGAAGAAATCAAAAGCTATCTCAAGACAAATGACAATGAAAACGCAACAACTCAAAATCTATGGGATGTAGCAAAAGCAGTCCTAAGTGGAAAATTCATAGCAACGCAGGCCTATCTAAAGAAACAAGAACAATCTCATATCAACAGACTATCTTTACACCTAAGGGAACTGGAGAAAGAACAGTAAAACAAACCCAAACAGAGTACAAGGAAGGAAATAATAAAGACCAGAGCAGAAATAAATGAAATAGAGACCAAAAAAACAATACAAAAGATTAATGAAATCGAGAGCTGGTTTTTTGAAAAGATAAACAAAATTGACAAACCCTTACCCAGACTTGCCAAAAAAAGAGAGAGAGGACCCAAACTAATAAAATCAGAAATGGAAGAGGAGAAGTGACAACAGATACCACAGAAATACAGAAAATTGTAAGAAAACTCTATAAGCAACTATATGTCAACAAACTTGACAATCTGAAAGAAATGGATAAATTTCTAGAAGCATACAATCTACCAAGTCTGAAACAAGAAGAAACAGAAACTCTGAACAGACTGATTATTACCAAAGAAATTGAATCAGTAATTAACAAGATTCCAACAAACAAAAGTCTTGGAACAGATGTCTTCACAGGGGAATTTTACAAAACATTATAAAAAGAATTAATACCTAGTCTCCTCAAACTATTCCAAAAATACAGAAGGAGGGAAGGCTCCAAAGCACATTTTATGAGGCCACTATTACTCTGATCCCAAAATCAGACAAAGATATTATCAAAAAAGAAAACTACAGGTCGATAACCCTAATGAATATAGATGCAAAAATCCTCAACACAATACTACCAAGCAGAATTCAGCATCACATTCAAAAGATCATACAATACGATCAAGTGGGATTCATTCCTGGTATGCAAGGTTGGTTCGATATCCGCAAATCAATTAACATAATACATCACATTAACAAAATGAAAAATAAAAATCATATGATCATTTTAATAGATGTAGAAAAAGCATTTGACAAAATCCAGCAGTGATTTATGATCAAAACTCTTAGCAAAGTGGGAATAGTGGGATCATATCTCAACATAATAAAGGCCATATATGATAAGCCCACAGCAAATATTGTACTCAATGGGGAAGGGCTAAAAGCTTTCCCCTTAAGATTAGGAACCAGGCAAGGCTGCCCACTTTCACCACTTCTATTTAACATAGTTTTGGAAGTTCTAGCCACAGCAATCAGACAAGACAATGAAATAAAAGGCATCCAAATTGGAAAAGAGGAAGTAAAATTGTCATTCTTTGCAGATGGCATGAAACTATATATAGAGAATCCCAAAGGCTCCACCAAAAAAATGTTAGAACTAATAAATGAATTTAGTAAGGTAACAGGATACAAAGTTAACATTCAGTAATCAGTTGCATTTATATACACCAATAATAAACTATCAGATGAAGAAATCAAGAAATCAATCCCATTTACAATTGCTTCAAAAACAATAAAATACCTAGGAATAAATTTAACCAAAGAAGTAAAAGACCTGTATTCAGAAAATTATAAGACATTGAAGAGAGAAATCAAAGATACAAATAAATGGAAATACATACCATATTCATGGATAGGAAGAACTAATATAGTTAAAATGTCAATACTACCTAAGGCAATATATAGATTCAATGCAATTCCTATCAAACTACCAAGAACATTTTTCTCAGAAATAGAACATATACTCTGAAATTTTATATGGAGCCATAAAAGACCATGTATAGCCACAACAATCTTGAGAAATAGGAACAAAGTGGGAGATATCACACTACCCGACATCAAATCATACTACAAGGCTACAGTAATCAAAACAGTATGGTACTGGCATAGAAACAGACACACACATCAATGGAACAGAATAGAGCCCAGAAATAAACCCATCCATATATGGTCATTTAATCTATGACAATGGAAGCAAGAATTTACATTGGAGTAAAGATAGTCTATTTAGTAAGTGGTGCTGGGAAAATTGGACTGACACGTGGAAAAAAATGAAGCTGGACCACCTACTTACACCATATACGAGAACAAATTCAAAATAGATTAAAGACTTAAACATAAGACCTTAAACCATAAAACTCCTAAGAAAACATAGGGAGTAAATTTGCAGACATTACTCTCAGTAATATTTTTACTGATATATCCCCTCAGGCAAGGGAAATAAAAGAACAAATTAACATATGGGATTACATCAAACTTGAAAGTGTTTTCAAAGCAAAGGAAATAATCAATAAAACAAAAAGGCAGCCTACTGAATGGGAGAAGATATTTGCCAACGATATATCTGAGAAGGGGTTAATATCCGAAATTTAGCCGAACAGGAAAATTGCGGTGGTGAGGAGGGCTCCCTGACTTCTCCCCTGGAAATCACAACAGTTTGAACAGCTGGAGCGCAGCAAACCTACCGAGCACGCTGAGTAGCGAAGGGACTCCCACGCCAAGTACTTAAAGGTGGGCAAACCGGGAGAGCCGGGTAAGAGGGAGGCGAGGCGCGTGGAGGCACAGCCCGCACCCCACAGTGGTAGACTCAGGAGCTGCAGCACCAGGAGAGCAGCAGGGGCTCTGCAGGAGCATCTGAGCTCACAATGGC
>NW_017731925.1:844717-850929 GCF_001890085.2 Hipposideros armiger
AGAGGGCCCCGGTTCGGATCCCACATATGAGGGCCAGTGACACTGCCCTCTACAGCTAAGATGCTGAACAACAGCCCAACCTGGAGCTGGGCTGCCGTGAGTAGCTGGCAATGGCGTAGGCTGCAGCCCCCTGCTGCAGTGGGTTGCCATGGGCTACCGCGTGTAGCCAGCAGCCAGCATTAGCAGCCAGCAGCCACCGTGAGTGGCCATCCAGAAGCCAGCAACTAATCTTCCTCACCCAGGAAGAGAGCAATAATGGTGCCAACTTGGGCCAGTGAAGCAACGTCCTCCACAACTAGACTGAAGAACAAAACGACAGCAACTTGTCTGTTCCCCTTACCCCAGTTCCCCAGCACTGTTCCCATCCCCCCAGTTCCCCAATAAAAAAACAAACAAAAAAAGCATTGAAAATAGTTTATGAGAGCTAGGCGACAACATCAAATGCAACAACATGTGCATCATAGGAATACCAGAAGTAGAAGAGAGGGAGCAAGGGATCGAGAACATATTTAAAGTAATAATGTCTGAAAACTTCCTTAAACTGGCAAAGGAAATTGACATACAAGCCCAGGAAGTGCAGAGAGTTCCAACCAAGATGATTCCAAACAGGCCCACAACAAGACACGTTATATTGAAAATGGCAAGGGTTAAAGACAAAGACAGAATCCTAAAAGCAGCAAGGGACAGGCAGCAAGTTACATACAAGGGCACCCCCATAAAATTATCAGCTGACTTTTCTACAGAAACTCTGCAGGCCAGAAGGGATAGGGAAAAGGTCTTCAAAGTGATGAAAAACGGAGGCCGACAACCTGGATTGCTTTATCCAGCAAGGTTATCATTTAAAATTGAAGGAGAGATAAAGAGCTTCCCAGAAAAGAATAAGCTAAAAGGAATTCATTACCACCAAGCCAGCATTGCAAGAAATGTTAAATGGTCTTCTTTAAGCAGAGGAAAGAGAAAAACATACTAACTACTAACATACTAACATACTAAGGAAGACCAGGAACACAAATAATAAAATGGAAATAACTATGCACCTATCAATAATCACATTAAATGTAAATGGATTGAATGCTCCAATCAAAAGACATAGGGAGGCTGAGTGAATAAGAAAGCAAGACCCTTATATGCTGTATACAAGAGACTCACCTCACATCAAAAGACATGTACAGGTTGAAAGTAAAGGGATGGAGTAAAATATTTCATGCAAATGGAACCAAGAAAAAAGCTGGAGTAGCAATACTTATATCAGATAATATGGACTTTAAATTGAAGAACATAATAAAGGACAAAGAAAGGCACTTCAAAATAATAAAGGGATTGATCCAACAAGAGGACATAACCCTAGTAAACATCTATGCAGCTAATATAGGAGCCCCTAAATATATCAAACAGATTTTGACAGACATAAAAACAGAGGTCAACAGTAACACTATTATAGTAGGGGACTTCAACACCCCGCTGTCACCAATGGAGAGATCCTCCAGACAGAAAATCAACATGGAAACAATGGCCTTAAATGACACTTTAGACCAGCTGGATTCAATCGATATTTTCAGAGCATTTCACCCCAAAGCTATGGAATATAAATTCTTCTCAAGTGCACATGGAACATTTTTCAAGATATACCACATGTTAGGCCACAAAACAAGTCTCATTAATTTAAGAAGACTGAAATCATATCAAGCATCTTCTCCGACCACAATGCCATGAAACTAGAAATCAATTACAAGAAGAAATCCGGAAAGCACACAAATACATGGAGGCTGAATAATATGCTACTAAATAGCAAGTGGGTAAAAAATGAGATTAAGGAGGAAATCAAAAGATACCTTGAGACAAACAAAAATGAAAACACCACAACCCAAAATCTCTGGGACGCAGCGAAAGCAGTCCTAAGGGGGAAGTTCATAGCAGTGCTGGCCTACCCAAAGAAGCAAGAAAAATTTCAACTCAACAGGTTATCCTTACACCTCAGGGAGCTGGAAAAATAATAGCAAAATAAGCCCAACCGGAGAACAAGGAAGGAGATAATGAAGACCAGAGCAGAAATAAATGAAATAGAGACCAGAAAAACAATACAAAAGATCAACGACACCAAGAGCTGGTTCTTTGAAAAGATAAACATAATTGACATGCCTCTATCTAGACTCATCAAAAAAGAAAGAGGGCTCAAATTAGAATCAGAAGTGAAAGAGGCAAAGTAGCAACAGACTCCACAGAAATACAAAAAATCTTAAGAAATTACTATGAGCAATTATATGCCAACAAATTTGACAATCTGGAAGAAATGGATAATTTCCTAAAAGCATACAACCTGCCAAAGCTAACTCAAGAAGAAACAGAAAATCTGAATAGGCTGATTACCACCAAGGAAATTGAATCAGTAATCAACAAGCTCCCAACAAACAAAAGCCCTGGACCAAATGGCTTCACAAGTGAATTTTACCAAACACTCAAAAAAGAATTATCACCTATTCTTCTCAAACTATTCCTAAAATCCAGAAGGAGGGAAGTCTCCTAAACACTTTCTATGAAGCCACACTCACCCTGATTCCAAAACCAGAAAAAGGCAGTACAGAAAAGGAAAACTACAGGCTGTTATCTCTGATGAATATAGATGCAAAAATCCTCAACGAAATCTTAGCAAATAGAATTCAGCAATATATTAAGAAGATCGTACATCATGACAAGGTGGGTTTCATCCCTAATATGCAAGGTTGGTTCAACATCCGCAAATCAATTAATGTGATACACAACATCAACAAAAAGAAAAATAAAACCATATGGTCATATCAATAGATGCAGAAAAAGCATTTGGCAAAATATGGCAGCCATTTATGATAAAAACTCTTAGCAAAGTGGGAATAGCGGGATCATATCACGACATAATAAAGGCCATATACGATAAACCCACAGCTAAACCCATAGTCAATGGGGAAAAGATAAAACCATTCCCTTTCTGATCAGGAACAATATTGTCCACTTTTTCCACTTTTATTCAACATAGTTCTGGAAGTTCTAGCCACAGCAATCAGACAAGAAAAAGAAATAAAAGGCATCCATATTAGTAAGGAGGAAGTAAAATTGTGATTATATGCAGACGACATGATACTATATAGAGGACCCCAAAGACTCCATCAGAAAACTATTGGAACTAATAGACAAATTCAGCAAGATGCAGGATACAAAATAAATACTCAGAAATCAGTTGCATTTGTATATACCAATAATAAACTATCGGAAGGAGAAATTAAGAAAACAATTCCGTTTAAAATTGATTCAAGAACTATAAAGTACTTAGGAATAAATTTAACCAAAGAAGTAAAATACCTGTACTCTGAAAATTATAAGACACAGAAGAAAGAAATAAAAGAAGATACAAACAAATATGCTCATGGATAGAAAGAATTAATATAGTTAAAAATGTCCATGCTGCCTAAAGTAATATATAGATTCAATACAATTCCTATCAAACTACCTAGGACATTTTTCACAGAAATAGAAAATATAATCCTAAAATTTATATGGAACCAAAAAAGACCCCGAATAGCCACGGCAATTCTGAGAAATAAGAACAACGTCGGGGGGATCACGCTTCCAGACATTAAGACATACTACAAGGCTACAGTAATCAACACAGTATGTACTGGTATTTAAACAGGCACATAGATCAATGGAATGGAATAGAGAGCCCAGAATTAAATCCAGGCATATATGGGCAGTTAGTCTATGACAATGGAAGCAAGAATTTACATTGGGGTAAAGATAGTATATTCAATAAATGGTGCTGGGAAAATTGGACTGACATGCAAAAAAATGAAACTGCACCACCTCCTTATGCCATATACAAGAACAAATTCAAAATGGCTTAAGACTTAAATATAAGACCTGAAACCATAAAACTCCTAGAAAAAAATATAGGGTCTAAATTTGCAGACATTACCCTGAGCAATATTTTTACTGATGCATCCGCGCGGACAAGGGAAGTAAAAGAAAAAAATGAACATATAGGAATACATGAAACTTAAAAGATTTTTCACAACAAAAGAAACCACCAATAAAACAAAAAAGAAGCCTACTGAATGGGAGAAGATATTTGTGAACAAGATATCTGATAAGGGGTTAATGTAAAAAAATATATAAAACGCTCATGCAACTCAACACCAAAAAAACAAACAACCCAAGTAAAAAATGGGCAGAGGATATGAAAATACATTTCTCAAAAGAGGGCATACAGATGGCCAACAGGCATATGAATAAATGTTCAACCTCACTAATCATTAGGGAAATGCAAATAAAAACCACAATGAGATACCACCTTACCCCGGTCAGAATGGCTATCATCAATAAGTCAACAAACAACAANCTGTCTTTCTGTCTTTCTGTCTTTCTTTCTTTCTTTCTTTCTTTCTTTCTTTCTTTCTTTCTTTCTTTCTTTCTTTCTTTCTTTCTTTCTTTTTCCCCCTTTTCTCTCAGACAGGAAAACAAAAAAACAAAACTGCATAGATAAGAGCCGACCCCCACCCTCCCTCAGAAACCTAAGCCCACTACTGCCAGAGCCTGAGGCTAACCCCTGAAGAGAGGAGTAGGGTCAAAACAAATGTGCTCCTACTCCCAGGGCGTTGATAAACTTTGCATGAGAAGAGGCTGCAGGAGTGTGCACCTGAACGCACCGTCCCCGCCCCCACCTCTCCTGGGTGGCTTGGGAAGCAGAGCAACTTCAGCTGCTGAGCCATGGGCAGGCCTCCCTGGCAGGTGGCTTCTAGTAGCTCTGAAATCACCGCCTCCACCCCCAACAGCTCCCAGTGGAAAGAAGGCGCCAAGATTCACATCCAGCCCTCTGGTTGTGCAGAACTCAGAGTGCTGCTGGACAGGCGGGAGCAGAAACAGCACTGACTTTGTAAAAAAAACTACCAATCACACCTCATAACCCCACTCATCTAAAATAGACCTACATTACCAAACTCACACTAGGTTCCAGGTGGCTGGCTCTGCGCCCACAAGACACAGAGCAGTGTGTGTATAGCAGAGGAAAACCTGGGGAGAGCTTCGCAGACTTCAGCCAAGATTGGAACTGGTTATTTCTTGTTTTTTCTCTTTTTTTAAAATTTATTGTTTGTTTTTGGTTTTGGTTTCTCATTTGGTGTGTTATATTGTTGTTGTTAATTGGGCTCTCTTCGGTGTTTTGGGGAGGTTTTTCATTGGTTGCTTCTGTTGGTTGATTTAGGATTCTTCTGTTTCATTAGTATTTTTAGTTTTTATATAGGCATATATAAAGGTGCGTATATGTGGATATATATGTCCATACATATGGGGGTGTAGACAAATATACATATTTTTTTTCTTCTTTTTTCTCCCTTTCTTTCCTTCTCTTCTACCCTCTCTCTCCATCTTCCTTTCTGCTTCCTTGTCACAGCTCGACTTTGCCTCCTTCTTTCCATTTTTTTTCTGCAAGTTCTTTGTTGTTGTTGTTGTTTTAAAGCTGTTGCTATTTTGCTCTGCACATTTATTCTGTTTTGTAGCTTATTATATTTTATTCTCTTATTGGTTCCTTGCTTTTTTTTTATTGTTATTGTTTTGTTTCTGTTGGTTTGTTTACTCCCTTTGTGTGATTGATATTTCTATACCTGTTGAGTGTAGGGTGATGGCTGTTTTGTACATCAAAGAGTGTCTGGTTAACTTTGGTGGCTATTGTGGCTGTGCTTGTGGATCTGTTTCACCATAAAACCCGCTCTGCTTTGGGGCCCAGCCAAAGAAGCACAAGAATCATCACACCCAGAGGCTAATTTTAGATAAAACCAGAGCATTACAGGGTCTGACCTACAAGATTCAGACTCAAAGGGAAATTTCTACAGGCACAAGAGCCCCTTGGGGCCAAGACTCATCAAAGGTGTCAACCCTCACATAACAGCTTGTAAACTTTGGACACAGCTAATCCTCATGGCTAGTCAGCTTGGGAGTCAAGCCCACCTACTGACAAGCCGAAGCCATCAAAACTAGAACTCAACAGGAGAAGGCACACAACACAAAGAACACCTCTGGTACACACACACAGGAGAAAAGGGAGTCTGAGTACTTCAAATATAAAGGACACATACTGGGTCGGCTGAGTGGCGTGTTGGTTAAAAGCTGGCTTGGGACGCCAGAGGGCCCCGGTTCGGATCCCACATATGAGGGCCAGTGACACTGCCCTCTACAGCTAAGATGCT